>NW_007250545.1:1165722-1185168 GCF_000164805.1 Carlito syrichta
GCTACCACGCCCAGCTAATTTTTTGATTTATTGTAGAGATGAGGTCTCGCCAAATTGCCCCGGGCTCAGGCAATGCACTCACCTCGGCCTCCCAAAGTGCGGGATTACAGGCTGAGCCACCAAGCCCGGCCTTCCCGCTACTTTCAATCCCTTTCCTACAGTAATATGGTAGTTGCTCAAGGTCCACTTATTAGTAAGAACATGTGATACTCAGTTCTCTTTGTTTCTGTGAGAGATCACTCAGTATTATAAGCCTAAAACAATCCTCAGGAGAAAAAAAAAAAGCAAGAGGTATCACACTCCCAGACTTTAAACTATACTATAAAGCTAAATCAAAACAACCTGGTATTGGTACAGGAACAGGCATATAGACCAATGGAATAGAACTGAGATTCCAGAAGTAAAACCTCAATTTCTCAACCAACTCATCTTCGACAAAGGCTCCATCACCCACTACTGGGGAGAGGATAATCTATTCAGTAAATGGTGCTGGGAAAACTGGCTGACCATATGCAGAAGATTGAAACAGGACCCCTACTTGTCCCCACACACAAAAATTTAACTCTAAATGGATCACAGACCTAAATATATAACCTCAAACTGTAAGAACCTTAGAAAATTCAGGAGACACTCTTATGGAAATAGGAACTGCCAACCGATTCCTGATCGAAACCCAAAGTGCCCAGGCTGTTAAGAGATAAGCTAGACAAGGAACCTCATTAAACTGACAAGCTCTGCAAAACTATATTATTTTTAAAAAATCAACTTTCTACTTCCAGAATTTTGAGAATACCTCCCTGACGCCCTTACTTCCTTCAACTGCCTGTTCACAATGTGGGAAGGCAGAAAGAAAACAACATGGTTTTTCTGATACTGAGAACCCCTGGGGAGCAGGCCAGTGGGGAGGCTGGAGAGTTTCTGCAATGGTACATGGGAAGAGAATTCTCTTACAAGCTTTAAGAGATAGCAAGCAATTATACATGGCATTTTATTTTTTAATTGGCATATTGTAACTGGACATGTTTATGAGATACAATTTGCTTCAATGCATACATGACATACAATGATCAACTCAGTATAGTGAGTATATCCATCACCTCATACATTTATCATTTCTCTATGATGAGGACATTTAAAAATCTCTCTTCTACCTATTTTGTATGATACAATATCTTATTGTTAGCATCATCACCCTACTGTACAGTAGAACACCAGAACTTATTCCTCCTATCTAATTATAACTTTGCACTGATTCCCCAACTTTTCCCATCCTCCCTTCCACTCTCCTCCCCATTCTTATAAAACCACCATTGTATATTCTGCTTCTATGATATCAACCTTTCTAATTTAGATTCCACATGTGATTGAGATCCCATGATATTTATCTTTCTGTGTCTTTCACTTAACATGGTGCTCTCCGCATTCATCCATGTTGTCGCAAATAACAGGATTTCCATTTTTTTAATAGCTGAATAGGACTCTTCTGTGTATAATACATTTTCTTCATCCCTTCATTGGTTTTTAGATACTTAGATTGATTTTATATATCTTAGTTATTGTAAAATCTCTTTGGCATATTGATTTTATTTCCTGTGGATATATACACAAACTTCTGGATCATATTTTTGTTCTATTTTTAACTTTTTGAGAAACTTCCATATTGTTTTCCATAAAGGTTGTGCTAACTTACAATCTCCAGCTCCATACATATTGCTGCAAAGTACGTGATTTCATTCTTTTTTGTGACTGCATAGTATTCCACGGTGTATATATACCACATTTTCACTGTCCACTGATAGATTAGTGGCCATTTAGGTTGATTCTACATCTTTGCAATTGTGAATTGTGCTGTGATGAACATGCGGATGCAGGTGTCTTTTTTGTATAATGACCTCTGTTCCTTAGAGTAGATATCTAGTAGTGGGATTGCTGGATCAAATGGTAGATCCACTTCTAGTTCTTTGAGTAATCTCCATACCACTTTCTATAGAGGTTGGACTAATTTACACTACCATCAACAGTGTACAAGTGTTCCCTTTTCTCTGCATCCACACCAGCATTCACTTATTTTAAAATAATTATCATTCCAACTGGTGTAAGGTGGTATCTCAATGGGGTTTTAATTTGCATTTCCCCGAGGATGAGTGATATTAAGCATTTTTTCTTTTTTTTTTTTTGAGTTGGAGTCTCACTCTGTCGCCCAGACTGGAGTGCAGTGGCTGCTCCCGGCCACCGCAGCCTCGATCTGCTGGGCTCCGGCGATCCTTCCGCCTCAGCCTTCCGAGTAGCTGGAATTACAGGCATGTGCCACCACGCCCAGCTGATTTTTTGATTTATTGTAGAGATGAGGTCTCGCTGCCCAGGCGGGTCTCGAACCCGCGGGCTGAGGCAATCCACTCACCTCAGCCTCCCAAAGGCGCGGGATTACAGGCTGAGCCACCGAGCCCGGCAGAATTTCAGCTTTTTAAATTTCTGTGTGTTTGTGTGTGTGTCTATACCTTTGGATAATTTTTCATCCATATGCTAAATAGTTTTTATTTTGTTTTGTTTTTAATTTCTTTATGTTGGTTTTCAACTTTCTCTGGAAGATCATTGACCAATTTTATCACCAACCTTTTGAATCTTATGTATAGAATTTCAACAATTTCATTTTGGTTAGGGTTCATTGCTAAAGAGTTCATGTATTCTTTGGGGGATGTTGGAGAACTCTGTTTTTTCATATTGCCAGAATTATTTTTTTGTCTCCTCATTGAGGTATACAACTTCTTCTTATTGGAGATTGTCTGTAGGCTGTCATAGGTACTGTAGGATTCCCTTGGTTATATATAGTCATGGTGTGTTGAGTCTCTCTCTCTCTCTCTCTCTCTCTCTCTCTCTCTCTCTTTCTCTCTCTCTCTCTCTTTGAGTTGGAGTGTCACTCTTGTTGCCCAGGCTGGAGTGCAGTGGCATGCTCATGGCCACCGCAGCCTTGATCTGCTTGGGCTTAGGTGATGTTTCCAAGTTGCTGGAACTACAAATGCATGCCACCATGCCTGGCTAGTTTTTTGTGACTTATTATAGAGACCAGGTCTCGCCAAGTTGACCAGGCTGGTCTCGAACCCGGGCTCAAGCAGTCCTCTCACCTCAGTCTCCCAAAGTCCTGGGATTACAGGTTGAGCCACCATGCCCAACTGGTGAGTTTTTTAATTGCCACATGTGGCAGCCCTGTGCTCTTTACCTGCACTGGCTCATGATGTTCTGAGTGGCCAAAGTGACTTGGAAAGTGTTATTAGCTGTTGTGTGGTATGTTGTATTTCCCAAAGCTGAGTTATTGCATCTAACGTGGTTGGCTGTACTGTTGACCTCTGGGCAGGAGGTGGCACTTGTGGGGAAAAGTTGGCTATGTTGGTGGTTGTAGGGTTTCTCCATGGTGAGAGTTGCTCCAAGGAAATGCTCTGCCAGCCTGGGCTGAGGGCAGGGCTCTGGGAATTTCCCAAGTTTTATGTCTGTTTTGGGCCTTCTGAAGTATTGCAGGGGAAAGGAGATGAAGCACCCTACAAGTGTCCACACTTAGCTGCCCCAGTGGAGATTAGAAGGGAGACAGGTTTGTTTGTTTGTCTGTTCCTTGTTTTCTCCAAGCACTTGGAATATATCATTTCATTCTCTCCTTCCCTACAAGGTTTCTGCTGAGAAAAGAAATTTCCTTTGATGTGACTTGACATTTCTCTTACAGCCTTTAAAATTCTCTCTTTATCTCTGACTTTTGGCAGTTTGATTATACTGTACCTCAGAGAGAAGTTTTGGGAGTTAAATCTACTGAGAATTTTTAACTTCCTGTATCTGAATGTTCATATTCTTTCCAAAACTTGAAAGATTTTAGTAATTATTTCATTAAATAAGTTTTATGTGCCCTTCTTCAATTATTCTTCCTCTGGCATGTCTGTAATGTAAATATTTGTTTGCTTAATGATGTCTCATGAGTCCTATAAGTGTTCTTCATCTTTTTCATTCTTTTTTTTTTTTTGAGTTGGAGTCTCACTGTCGCCCAGACTGGAGTGCAGTGGCCACTCCTGGCCAGCACAACCTCAACCTGCTGGGCTCCAGAGATCCTTCTGCCTCAGCCTTCCAAGTAGCTGGAACTATAGGCACGTGATACCACGCCTGGCTAATTTTTTGATTTCTTGCAGAGATGAGGTCTCACCAAGTTGCCCAGGCGGGTCTCAAACCCACAGGCCCAGGCAATCCACTCAATTCAGCCTCCCAATGCATGGGATTACAGGCTAAGCCACCAAGCCCGGCTATCTTTCTTATTTTTCTCTTTTCCTCTGATTGAGTTATTTCAAAAGGCCTGTCCTTAAGGTCAGAAATTCATTCATTCTTCTTCTAGTCTGCAATTGTACTTTTTATTTCATTCACTAAATTTTTGAGTTCCAAGATTTCTATTTAGTTCTTTTCTATGATACATATTTCCTTGTTTTTCTCATTCAGATTTTGAACTGTTTTCTTGATTTCATTGGAATATTTGTACCATCCTGTATTTCACTGATTTCCTCAAGATTATTATTCTGAATTCCTTTTCAAGTATTTTATAAATATCCTTTTCTTTGAGCTCTGCTACTATAGACTAATTTTGTTATCTTGGGGGTGTTGTGTTTCTTTGCTTTTTCACATTTATTGTGCCCCTATACTGGTATTTGTACATCTAGAGGAGCAATCACCTTTTCCAGTTTTATGTGGTAGCTTTTGTAGGGAGACACTCAACCTGGGACAATTTAGGCACATAATTTCACCTAACATTTTTGAGATGTGGGAGGAAACCAGAGTATCCAGAGAAAACCCCCACAGATGAGGGGAGAATGTGCAAATTCCATACGGACAGTGGTCCCAGGTGGGAGTCAAATTGTTTTTTCTCATCAACATTATAACAAAATAATGTTATTCAAGGAACTATATTGCTATGCTCCAGAAAAAGGAGGAGGGGGAAGAAATAACATTTTAAATATCATTTATAATAGCAACCAAAGATCACATACATAGAAATAAATCTAAAACAATATGCAAAAGACTATAAAACTTGAGACAACTTTTAAAAGTCTTCAATAAAAGAAAGAATATATCATATTCATCTGTATATTGTTCTAAAAATTTCTCAATTCTTAATTACTTGAAGCTAGTTTAGTTTAAACAAATGATATCTTAGTAAAATAACAATTGTTATGGTATGACTTGTGAGATTAAAGTAAAAGAAAATGAAAATAAAATATCAGAAAATAATAGTAAGAAACTAAAAATTATGAAGAGCAAAATAGTCATTTTATTGTTATAGAGGTGATCACATTTTGTTTTATTTTGGTTTGGGGTTTTTTTTTTTGTTGGAGTCTCACTCTGTTGCTCAGGTTGGAGCAGCCTCGATCTGCTGGGCCTTGATCTGCTAGGCTCAGGAGATCCTTCCACTAAGCCTTCCAAGTAGCTGGAACTACAGGCACCATGCCTGGCTAATTTTTGTTTTTTTTTAATTGTAGAGATGATGTCTCACCAAGTTGCTCAGGCTGTTCTTGAAACCTGGGCTAAGACAATCCTCTCAACTCCACCTCCCAAAGTACTGGGATTACAGGTGTGAGCCACCATGCCAAGCTAATCACATTATTTTAAAATTTTATTATAATTAAATTAATATGTGTTGATCAAAGACACCTTAAATAAAGTAAAAAGACAACCAGCAATGTAACAGAAAAAGAAATAGTATCAAGAGTTTCACAGAACTCCTCCAAATCTAAAGTGGAAGAAATAGAATAGATTACAAAAGGGCACAGAAGTAGATATTAATTTTTATCACTATTATAGTCTTTTTGCCACAGGATGACTTTGTGGCCATAAAATTAAATACTACAAAAGCAAATAAAATACAAGAGGGTGATTCATGGACAAGTGATAATTCATCACCAATCAAAGATTTATAATAATCTAATTATGGATACCTGTAGCCTGACAATAAATGCATAATGAAAGAGTGGGGAGGGAAGAAGGGAGGGAAGGAAGAAGGGAGAGAGAGGGGAGGAGGGAGGAAAGGATAGAAGGGAGGGAGGGAGGAAGGGAGGAAGGGGAAAGATGAATCATACATAGACAGAATGAGAGAGAGATAATGAAAGAGACAGTGAGAAAGAGAAAACAGTGCAGACTTTTTTTTAACTAGGAAAGTTCTAGGCTACCAGGAATAAGTATGAGCCATGAAACCAAACTCCTCTAAAAAAAAACATTAAACCCTTATGGAATCTGGCTTTCTTATATTTTCTGAGCTTAATTATTTTTGTACTTTCCTTCCAGTTCAGCCAGGTTTGAAAAAGTTATTTTTTCATATTTTTTCATATTTTTCATATTTTTTCATATTTAACCTGCATTGTTAGCTATTCTATACTCAGAAGTCCTTCTTTGCATAGTTGTTTACTGTATTCTGAGAAAAAGAAACAATGTGATAAAAACTCATGCAAAATTTTTTTCAGGTGTACTTTTTATTCAAATGAAAATGTTCCATGGGTGAAAATATTCTAGTAAGTTATATAACTTTTCTCATTGAATATAAAAATACGATAATTAGTATAACTCTTTTAAAAAATATAAAAGCATCTTTATTCATAAAAGAAAATACAATAAGCCCTTCCTATGTGCCAGACATTATTTGGGGTCTAAGGGACTTCGTATGAACAAATTGTTCAACACTTTCTGCCTTCATGGATATTACATTCTAGCAGGAGGAGACATACAAAGCCAGATAAGTAAAGCAGGCAATACATCCTTGCCAGAGACCAGCTCCAGCCGGGTTCAGGGTACCCCAAAGGTGGAGACAGCATCGGCGATTGGGGAAGAAGAAAGAGAGAAAGAGAGAGAGAGAGAGAGAGAAAGAAAGAGACTGGACTCCAGTCTAGTGCAGAAGCCGTGTGTTATTGGGAATTACAACGGGACTTTTATACACAAAGTCAGATGTGGGAGGGGCGTCCCCCACCCACCAGAAACCTTAATCCATGAAAACTTAATCAATGATTGCCTTTAAACCCTTTTCATATGATAATCTTAAAATCCCATAACAAAGGATAACCTAATCCGTGACTGACATATTCTATAAACCTTTTTCATCCTAAGATGATTGATTTATGCCAAGTTAAACAATTCTATAGAAGCTTGAGTATTTACTTTACAAACAAAAGTGGCCCATCCCAGAATGTTTGGAATGTGGCCCAGTCCAAAGTTCACAGTGGGCTACCTGCAAGTAACCCAGCTGCGTTCTTTCAACAAAATGGCTATCTTCTAAAACTATATTATACAATTTACACCTTCAATAAATCCTAAGATCATGACCCAGAAGTCTGTGACCAATACTAAGGCTCTTAGATGTGACACGAGTTTGAATTATAAGTTGTGTGAAAGCCAAAACTGCAGTTTGCGGAAGAATGGGAGCAATGAGCTTCTAAAGTTAGCTTGTGTTCATCCCGGTCTCAGAGTTTTTATGTTTTGAGCTCACAGGAGCTTAATCTGGTTAGTGCTGAGTAGAAAGGGGGAGGAAATGGGGTCAAATAGCTCCCGAATGCATCCTAGTGGTCTTGGGGTCAACGGCCTTTCCTGATCCCTAACGCTCAGTGGGCCTCCATGGCTGGCTCACACATCCTAATATCTCAAATGCCAGAAATCAAACAAAAAAGGAGAGAGGTATAAACACCTGGAAGATGTGGCTACCCCATGATAAAGTGGTCAGATGGTCTTACTGTTGAGGAGAACTTTGGGCAAAGCCTAGAAATGGTGAAGGAGTGATACTTCTGATATCCATGAGAAATAGCTTTCCCGGCAGAAACAGCAACATGTTCATAGTTCCTGAGATGAATATGATAGATTGGAAATATCTATTCGAAATCCAGGTGGAAATGTTGATTAAGCAGTTGAACATGAGCTGGAATTTTCAATAATAATCAGGCTAGAATCATCAGTATATTAATGATACTTAAAGCTATAGACTGTATAAAGTTACCCAAGGAATGAATGTAGCTAGAGAAGAAAATCTTGATCCCTGGGCAGACTATAACCATTAGGTGCCCCCAAAATCCTAGTCAGGGTTGAAAAAAATTGTTGGAGTATAGAAGGTGGTCTGGTTAAACAATGGTGTTCTTCAAAGTGTGATTTTTTTAGGTAAAATCTCTCTAAACCCTAACTACTGGAGAATGCATGTAATATGATGGAAGGCAAAACACAATTGAGGCAAACAGCTCAAGAAATTGAGACATTAATGGATTACATAACTTATTTATTTGTACATCAAAACCACCAAGAAATATGAAAATATTAGTGCTAGGGAAAGTGACAAGGGTTCAGGGGTTAAATTATAAGCTTTAAAATATAAGAAAATAGTTATAAATCAAAATAGATTGCTGTAAGAAACAGAGGTCATGGAGAATGTAGATTGATGATATGAGATTCAAAGCTGAAATTTTCAGGGAAGAGGAAGGGGGAATGTTTGGAAATAGCATTGAGGAGTAAGAAGGACACCTCCCTATGTCCTGTCCTTCCTGATAAGAAGCCTGGGAGAAAAAATCAGGACCAGAAAGGGCAGGAAAAGAAGGAATATCCACAGGGCATATATTTCACTTAAACCAGGAAGGTAATAGAAACTCTTGAAAGTGGTTAAGAATCTATAATTTTTGCTGGTTACCGGCTATAAGTTCAGGGAGCACAGTGGAAGCGGTAAGAATGGGAGAAATATGAAATGAAGCCAGGAAAGAAGAAATAAAGAATTGTATATAACAAGGTTTTAATGATCACAAGTAACCTGAAAGTCCTAGGTGTCTTATGAAGACTGATGTAGACACAGTTAAAGTACATACTTAATGGAATTCACCTTGAGGGCCTCAGGAATGTGAACTTGGCAAATAGGGAGAAGGAAGGTATATTGCCAGGAACAGCGTCTAGGGGACCTCTCGTCTCTCCTGCAAATGTCTATGTAGAGATAGTTTAATATCTGAGAAGTAGCCATGCAGGAGGAGGAAATTGTCTAACCTTTTATCCTTTTCCTTGAGGGCAGTTTCATTCTTTCCTTGAGAATTACTGATGATGAAGCTATTCCCAGAGAGTTGAAGAAATTTGCACTAGGCTACACAGAGAGTTAGATGTTATATAGAGCAGTGTGGGCTTATTTTCTTGCAAAAGTATTTTTCTAAGCAAAAGACTTTCTACCATGGATCTGCTCCCTTACAATTACAAAGATGAGGAGAAAGCTTTGAAATTACCAGTAAAATGAGAACTTGGGGAATATCAGTTTAAGTATGACCCACCAAATATAGTGAAATAGCACCAACAGGCAAATTCAAGGTCTCTGGCAGGATGATAACAGTAACAATGGAAAAATAGTCAATTCCACAAAGGACAACAGTTATTGTGTTTACACAATAACCCTAAACCTCACTCCCTGAAACCATGTTGTGACAGTATAAGTTAGTCAATGTTGTGATAATGTCATGTAAGTCTGGAAATATGTCATTCAGGATAGAGTCAAAGCTAGGTCATCAAACACCAGGTTTTTTAGTCTATTATGCTTTACAGTTTATTTATACCTACAAAATTGTAGCTAATCATCATAGTTCAATTTTATTAAGTACCAGGAGGAATGCTATGCACTTGACAAGCATTATCTAAATACTTTGAGGTTGGAATTGCTATTAGCCCCCATTTAATCAATGAAGAAACTGAATCAGAGAATAATTAAGTAACTCAGATGTGGTTTCAACCTAGATATTGGCAAAGCCAGAATTCTAGCCTCATAAGAGTAACTCCAGTGCCTTCACTTTTAATCACTATATTATACCAGTCAAGGTTTCAAAAGGAGATCAATAGATAGCCAGATTGACAGATAATTTTTTTAACCAAATGGAGAGAAACCATGAATTGTCTTAATTCTTATGTACTAATTTCCTTTCCTTTTTCCTTTAATAAGAATAATTATTTGTTTTAAATAAAGGAATTGAGGGAAGACTTCCAGGTCCAAAACAATGGTATAGAGGAAAGCTGGCTTCACTGTCTCTATGCCCTTCAGAAAAACAAACAAACAAAACATATATATATATGTGTGTGTATATATATATACACACATATATATGTGTATATGTGTATATATATATATATCCGAGATTATCACCATAAATACCCCAAAACTCACATATAAAGTTGAGATTGTTTCTGCGGACACAGAGAAAAAAACTTTGAGCAGACAGTAGGAGAATCAGACTTCCACAACTGTGATGCCCCTTCCCACATTCTGCCTTTCACCAAGCATGTGGAAAATATAATCCCAACTCACTGTTTCAGAACTGGAAAAGTGAGATCAAGGTGAAGCATCAGTTTACCCACCATCTTGGCTTCTTTGGCAGGAAATCTGTTCTGGCTTAACTCACAGAAAGCATTGAGAGTATCTAAAGTTAGAAATATCCCTAAAGACTGGCAGAGACAAAGGGGGGAGGTGGTACAACCAACCCCAGACCTAGAAACTCTACTCTGGAACTCAGTCAAAGGAGACACCAAATCAGAGGGGCTGTTAGATAGCACTATGTTGTAGGAGGTATGACCCACAGGTCCCCCGACCACAAACTCTTGCCAGCTCTCCCATACTGCTGAGATATTCCCTTTGGGACCTCCCCCATCTGGGAAGGGCAGTGCTCTAAGCATTTACTAGAGCTGACACTAACCTGAGCATCAGGCACCATCTAGAACTGAAAAGGAGGTAGAGACCAGCAGTAAAGAATCTCTAAGCAAATATACATAATAAAAACTATAATAAGCCGGGCTCGGTGGCTCAGCCTGTAATCCTGCACCTTTGGGAGGCTGAGGTGAGTGGATTGCCTGAACCTGCGGGTTCAAGATCTGCCTGGGCAGCTAGACCTCATCTCTATAATAAATCAAAAAATCAGCCGGGCGTGGTAGCACATTCATGTAATTCCAGCTACTCGGAAGGCTGAGGTGGAAGGATCGCCGGAGCCCAGCAGGCAAGGCTGCGGTGGCCGAGAGCGGCCACTGTACTCCAGTCTGGGTGACCAAAAGAGACTCCAACTCAAAAAAAAAAAAAAAAAACTATAATAAGCCAGATATAGAAGACCAGGAAAAATAACTAATCCTTCAACATAAAGACATATATATATATATACAGCAAACAGGGAACCATGATTTCCCCAAATGAACAAAGCAAGAACACTAATGAGACAGCAATATGTGAACACTGTGACAAAAAATTCAAAATACTAGTAGTTTTAAGGAAACCCAGTGATCTCCAAGATAACACAGAAAAGCAATCCAGACATTTATCAAATAAATTTAATGGAGAGATTGAAATAATTTTTAAATATCAAACTGAATTTTGAAACTGAAAAATACATTTGTTGAACTGAAAAGTTCATTAGAGGCACTCAAAAGCACAATGAGCCAAGCAGAAGGGCCAGTGAGCTTGAACCAGATTATTTGAAAACACAGAGGAGAAAAAAAGACAAAAATTGGAAAGCAACAAAGATTGCCTACAACATACAGAAAAGTACCTCAGAATAACAAATTGAAGAATTGTTGGTATTTTTATAAAGGAGTTGAACAAGAGCAAGAGGTGGCAAGCTTATTCGAAGAAATAACATAAATTTTTCCAAAATTTGAAATACAGATATATATATGAAGGAAGATAAGAGAACACCTGTATATATAAGATAAGAGAACACCTGACAGACTTGACCCAAATAAGACAACCTCAAGGCATATAACTCTCAAAGGTCAAGGATAAAGAGAGAATCCTAAAAGCAGCAAGAGAAAAGAAGCAAATAACATATAAAGGAGTTCTAATTTGCCGGCAGCAGACATCTCAATGAAAGCCATTCAGATCAGGAGGAAATCAAATGACATTTTCAAAGTATGGAGCAAAAACTGCCAATCAAAATATTTTATCCAGCAAAGTTATATTTCAAATATGAAAGAGAGATAAAGTCTTTCCCAAAGAAATACTGAGCACATTTTCCTCCACCAGACTCATATTACAAGAAATACTAAGAAAGAAAGTTCTTAAATCTGAAAGAAAAAAATAGTGATATTTTTTTTAATATTTAATAGCTGAAGCTATAAAACTCACTGGTAAAATTAAGTATATATATGAATTTCAGATACTCTAACAATGTTCTTGTGGTACACAATCCACTCCTAACTCTAGTATGAAGCCCCAAAGACAAATCTTGCAAAAACAATAATAGCTAGAGCAATCCATTAATAGGTAATACCTCAAAAGAAGACATACAAATGGCCTACAGATATATGAAAAAATGCACAAGAGAGAAATACAAATTAGAACTACAATATCACCTCGTCCCAGTCAAAATAGCTTCCATCAAAATGGCAATAACAGATCCTGAAGGGATGCAAAGAAAGAGAAGCCCTCGTACACTGTTGGTGGGAACTAAATTAGTACACTATTGAGTACTCCACACTATGGAGAACAGTGTGAAGGTTCCGCTAAATCTAAAAACAGAATTACCATATGTTTCAGCAATTTCACTGCTGGGTATATATTCAAAAGAAAGTAAATCAATATATTGAAAAGACATCTGCACTCCCATGTTATTGCAGTACTGTTCACAATAGCAAAAATATGGACCCAACCTATGTGCCCATCAATGAATGAACAATAAAGAAAATGTGGTATAGATCAATAATGGCATATTATTCAACTATAAAAAAAGAATAAAATTCTATCACTTGCTGCAACATGAATGGAACTGGAGGTCATACAGTGAAATAAGCCAAACACAGAAAGACAAATATCACATGTTCTCACTTAAATAATCTCATAAAGATAGAATGGAGACTGGCAGTTACCAAAGGCTGTGAAGGTAGAAGGGAGAAGAAATAAAGAGAAATTGATTAATGAGTACACATATATAGATTGACAAAAGAAATAATACCTAGTATTAGCTAGATCTGTAGGGTAACTATAGTTTACAATAATCTATTGCATATGTCAAAATAGCTAAAAGAAAAGAATAGGAATGGATCTATGAAGAAAAGACAGATATTTAAGGTGTCAGATACTCAAATTCCAACAATTTGACCTTTCCAAATTATGTGAATGTATTAAATTCATATGTGCCCCCAAACCATGTATATCTATTACACATCAATTGATTTTTAAAAGATTGGATGATTATAATTTGAGTCTAATATATTACCATATACCCCAGAAAAAAAATTTCAAGATCTACATTCTCTTATTAAATAGACCTCAGTGACTGTTCACTGAAGCTATAACTTACTAAACTAAATAGATTTATAACAATAATGTGGAGAAAAAGGTTTATTGTGCAGGTTTTTTAGACTATAACCTTGAAATGAACTAAAAAATTAATAAGCATAAAAAATATTCATTATTTTTCATCCAAGACACAAAGTGAGAACACAGATTATTTTTTATCAACTTTTTTTACATTTTACTAATAGCTAACACAAAGTCATTTCATAGTTTAATAATAGTTTCTGACCACAAGTCTTCAGATATTTATGACCTTTAAAAAAAGAGTTGTACAATTTTAAGAGTGGTTCAGTTGTAAACAAAATAAAATAAAACAAAACTTCGCATATAACAAAGTAGTGATGATATTCCTTTTCTTATTCCATTAAAGATACACTTCATTTTAAGGAAAAGAAAATGCCTACTCTACAGCACTTGGAAGAATTTTTATTGTAATGTTTTATACTTTCAGCATATTCAACTTTCCAACTCTCCTAGAAGTTATATGAGTACTGAGAGAACTATAATATTATAAAACTAATAATACACTTAACAATTTGCTTTTAAAGCATATCAAGTAAACTGCATGACATTTTGCTTACTTTGACTGTATTTCTGCAGTCTATGTATAATCAATTAAAAAAATACTGTAAAACAAATAGTGTGCAGTGTTTTGCCTTTCAGTTTCTTTTATCTTTACTATTTAGCAAGCTTTGGCCTACTGTGTAGAGACAGACACACAGATATATGTTGAATTGTATTTCATTTGGGTGGTTTCTCCCTTTAATTTACATTTTTTCATTTACTTAACATACATGCATTAATATCCACTATGTGTCTCACACTGCGTTAAGTATGAGGAGTCTTTTAGCTTTTATGAAGTTACAGTTTCATTAGTAAATATTCCAGATATTTCAGTAGAACATTTTTGCATGGGTAGAGGCTTTAGCAAATCCCAAAACATGTCACATGGGTGACCACCAATTCTGATATTCACAATTTCACAATATTCTAGTCAGACAATTATTTTAGAAAAGTTTTCTATCTTTTGTTTAGCACTAAATAAACAATGGTCAAGTCCCTGTATGGTAACCCCCATGAACACAGAATAAAAGACTTAAATGAATATCAACATTCAAACTAAATCCATGAGAGTTACTGAACCCTACAAAGAGCTAAGATTCTCCTCTGCAAGATGGAGACATGAGTGATTTATCTGAGGTGGATGGTATTTGAAGACAGAGGCTTTTGTCAATCCTTAGATGATCCTGAATAAACTCTAAATGTCACAGAATTTATAGAATTTTAACTTATGATAAAGAGCTATAGATCACAACTTACAGGGAGTTCAGGCTCCAAGATTATTATCTATTAAAACAATTCATTCATTAGAATCTAACCTGTATGAATATTTGTGAGCATTTACTTCTATACATACACATTCAGTGTTAGACTCAGTTGAGACCCACACATTATTTCATTACCCTGGGACCTCAAATTATCTGACAAAGGCTTAAAAGAATTTAAGCTATGGACCAATATAACAATCAAAATTTTAAAACGCACCTATCACATATATTCAATATTCTGACATTATATTCACAAATTTCAGTTTTCATGAATATTCATTAGAGTAATGAAAATGTGTTTCATAGAAGTTGTTTAGAAGTGATCCTCTTCTTGACGCCCGAATTCCTTCTAAAATAGTTCAAACAAACAAAAGCTAGTAAAATTGTAGTAGGATAAAGGAGGGGTTTATTCTGCAGACTTTAAAAAATGTCTTCCAAAATCAATAAATGTTCCACTCTGCAAGAAGAATTTTCTCTTGATGACAGCCTGAAGCTCAAGACATGAGTAACAAGTTAAAACAAAGGAAAACTATAAAGCAGTTGCTTTGAATCAATAGCCCCCTAGGTCTTCAAGTAGTTCAAGTTCCAGAGATTTCTCAATCACATTTAAGGGACTCTAAAAAATCATATGTATTTTATTTTAAAGAATGTCATGCATTTTAAAAAATAACAATAACTCAAACTATAGTTAAATTTTTTAAATAACAAGAATGTATCTTTTTAATTTATTACAACCTTCAATATTCACCTACCTTTTAAAAAAATCCAATCTCTCAATGTGAAATAAAGTAGCTGTTTCCAAAATCTCTTTATCTTTTGACACAGTATTTGAAATGGAATATAAAGGAAAATAATTCTGCTCGATACTAGCTTCTTTGTTTCTGCATTTTAAATGAATGCAAAATAATGGAAATCAACGTGCTTCTACCAACATGTATGTAGTGAGACTCACCAGGTTCTTTCAGATATCCCAAGGAAGAGGTCATAGGTCGTAAGCCAAGGTGGACTGGAAGGGCAGAGAATGATTCCAACATTCTGTTTCCAAAACATAAAGTTCAATCTTTTAGTGGTTTAATAGTCCCTGTTTTTGTAATACAAATTTTCAAGACTAATGCTAAATGATTAAATGCTAATGAGAGAGAAAATCACTTATCTCTGGTCAGCAAGATTACACCTATGGTACTCTCAGTACCTTGCCAAATAAATTTTTATTATTGAGCAAAGACAAAATAATACCTAATTTTGCTGGTTCTGAAACATATAACAAATAGGAACATTTGCTTTCCAAATGAGCCCCATCTAGCAAAAATCAGGAAAATGAAAAACATCATATTTTTCCATTTTTCACTATTTTACAAGATATTTTAATAGCGTATTTTCTTGAAATGATTTAAAAAGGTTTAGCCCTATCAGCTGAATAGTCAGGTACCACATCGAAATTTTAAAAATTAATTTAGTAAATAAGTAAAAGGAGTAAGTTGGATAAGTAAAATGAAAAAAAAAAATCACCCCAATCTCATCATCCTGATATTTTAGTAATAATTGCAAACCCTTAAATGTTTCCTACAGGCCAGACACTATTCCAGTACTATTTAATATGTCTTTTCTTGAGTTGGAGTCTCACTCTGTCGCCCAGACTGGAGTGCAGTGGCACCACAGCCTCAACCTGCTGGGTTTAGGCGATCCTTCCACCTTAGCCTTCCAAGTAGCTGGAACTACAGGTGTACACTACCATGCCTGGCTTAATTTTTTGATTTATTGTAGAGATGAGGTCTACCAAGTTGCCAAAGCTCATTTTGAACCCCCAGACTCAGGCAATCTTCTCACCTCAGCCTCCCAAAGTGCTGGGATTACAGGCTGAGCCACCACACTGAGCCTTTTTTATATGTCTTAACTGACTTAATCCTCAAAACAAGCCTGTACTTATTTACTGTTAGTATATCCATTATATAAACGAGGAAAGACATTTAGAGATTAAGTAGTATCTATAATTCAGGTTATGACAGCTAGAAATGGGTAGAACCAGGATTGAAATTCAGTCAGTGTCCATTAAAAAGTGGGCAAAGAGCCGGGCTCGGTGGCTCAGCCTGTAATCCCGCACCACTGCACTCCAGTCTGGGTGACAGAGTGAGACTCCAACTCAAAAAAAAAAGTGGGCAAAAAACATGAATAGAAGAAGATATACAGGCAGCCAACAGACACATAAAAAAGTACTCAGGCTAACCAATCATCAGAGAAATGCAAATCAAAACCACACTGAGATATCATCTAACCCGGGTAAGAATGTATATCATTAATAAAACAAACAACAACAGATGCTGGTGAGGACACAGAGAAAACGGAATGCTTCTACACTGTTGGTGGGAATGCAAACTAGTGCAACCTCTTTGGAAGACAGTGTGGTGATTTATGAAAGAACTAGAAATTGACCTTCCATATGATCCAGCAATTCCCCTATTGGGAATATACCCAAAGGAATTCAAATCATTCTACAAAAAAGATACCTACAGACGTATGTTTGTTGCAACTCTATTCACAATAGCAAAAACATGGAACCAAACATGTTGCTCATTGAAGCTGGACTGGATAAAGAAAATGTGGTACATATACAGAATGAAATATTATGCAGCCATAAAAAAGGAAAAATATATGGACTTCACAGCAACTTGGATGGATTTAGAGTCTATCATACTCAGTAATCTATCACAGAAACAAAGAACAGAGTACCATATGGTCTCATTCATAAGCAGATCTTGAGCAATTATCAGTACTATAAGAAAGGGATTGGCAGTTGGGATTGGTGCAGGGGAAGGGGGTGGGATTAGTAGTTGACAGAAACTGCTAGGAGAGGGAGAGCCATACCTCATCAACAAGAGTACCTGCACAATGAACATTTGTATACCTAAACCTGAATTGTACCTCACATCTTCAAAATAGAAATAAAAAAAGAAATTCAGGCAGTGAGACATCAGGAACCATATCACTGCATTTTATTGACTCCATTTGTCATGGTTAGCATTGTATAATATACCTAATACCTGTTTTATGTATAAGTGTGCATAAATGCATATGAATTTTTTAAATAATTTTTGGCCCTGAATATATCATGGAGATATTTCTGTGTAAGTATACAATGATGCACATCATTATTCTAGCCCGTTATATAAATTCCATTGCATAAATTTAATACACTTATTTACCAGTCTTCTTTGCTGGATATTTTAGTTGCTTCCACTTTTTTGTAATTCATAAACTAGGATGAAAATCTTTGAACATTCATATATTTGTGCACCTCTCCAATTATTTTCTTTTGTTAGTATAAATGTCTAGAAATGGAAATGCTGATGCAAAAGTTATATATACATTATCAAATTTTTTAGAATGATAAAACACTTGCCCACTAAAAATCCAGGGTCTATGAGGGAGGAGACTATAACTGTCCTATTCAGAGATCTATATTTGACAAAAAGCAGGCACTCAATAAGTAATAAATAAATGACTTACTATAGCATCTATTAATTTAGTGGTCACTCATGTGATCATGCCCCTGGAATTGGTCAAAGAACTAAGATATCACTAAAATTGTCTCAAAGGAAAAATAGAAGAGGCTCTATGATATATTGCAGGCAGTTTGTAAAATCCACATGAAATTCTAGAATTTGTTTATGTACTACTGAGAATGGGGTCAAGATACATTGATCAAACACAGTCCATGGATATCTAGTCCATGGATAAATATTATTTTATCTCTAAGTGAGAACTAATCACATATTTTCAACAATTCACTACTAATAAAAGATTCTAACAGAGGTAGACCATTCATTCATTTAAGCAAAATATTTTACAAACATTAAGGTAAAATGGTGGTTGTTTCAGCACAAATGTGAAATGCCATGAGGAATTATTTTATTTTATATTTTTTATGATCAATATTTTTTATGACATTATGGGGTACAGTTAAGGGTTAGGTATACAAATATGCTTCGTTCAGGCACCCTTGTTGATAAGAGGTGTCTCCCAGTCCCCAGACAGATATTTACTACTGTTAATCCCATCGCCCTTCCCCTCCCCCGCATAGTTTCTCACCACTGTCAGTCATTTTCTTATACTATTACGTTGAATGATCAATGTCCACTATATGAGTGAGAACATGTGATACTCAGATCTTTGTTTCTGTGAGAGGTCACTTAGTATTATACACTCTAGTTCCATCCAGGTTGCTGTGAAATTCATGATTTTGTTCTTTTTTATGGCTGCGTAGTATTCCATCGTGTATATGTAACACATTTTTTTAATCCAGTCCTATTTTGATGGACAACATGGTTGCTTCCAGGTTCTTGCTATTGTGAACAATGCTGCAATAAACATATGTGTGCAGGTATCTTTTTCATAAAGTGTTTTGAGTTCTTCAGGGTATATTCCCAGTAGGGGGATTGCAGGGTCATAATGGGAGGTCAATATTTAGAGCTTTTAGCAATCACCACACTGCTTTCCACAGAGATTACACTAGTTTACACTCCCACCAACAGTATAGAAGTGTTCCCTTTTCACCACACCCTCTCCAGCAACTGTTATTTTTTGAGTTATTGATAATTGCCATTCTGACTGGAGTTAGGTGGTATCTCAGCATGGTTTTGATTTGTATCTCCCTGATGATTAGTGAGAATGAACATTTCTTCATGTGTCTGTTGGCTGCTTGGATGTCTTCCTTTGAGAAGTGTGTGTTCATATCTCTTTCCCATTTTATAATGGGGTTGTTTGTTTTTTTCTTTTCAGCACATTTGAGTTCCTTGTAGATCCAAGATGTTAAGGCTTTGTCAGACCTGGAGTTGT
>NW_007250545.1:1185670-1218140 GCF_000164805.1 Carlito syrichta
AGGTGGTGGAGGCTTTGTCGAAGATGAGTTGGTTGAGAAATTGAGGTTTTGCTTCTGGACCCTCAATTCTATTCCATTGGTCTGTATGCCTGCTCCTGTACCAATACCAAGCTCTTTTGATTATTGTACCTTTATAGTAAAGTTAGAAGTCTGGTAATGTGGTACTACCTGCTTTGTTTTCTTTTTTTTTTAAGAGGATTATTCTGGCTATTCTTGGTAATTTGTGTTTCCATATGAATTCCTGTGTTGTTTTTTCTAGGTCTGAGAAGAATGTTGCTGGTAATTCGATGGGTATTGCATTAAATCTGTAGATTGCCTTAGGTAGGATAGACATCTTCACAATGTTGATTCTTCCAATCCATGAGCATAGGATATTTTTCCACTTGTTTGTGTCATCTTTGATTTCTTTGAGCAGTGTTTTATAGTTTTCATTGTGAAGGTCTTTCACATTTCTGGTTAGGAAGATGCCAACATATTTCTTTTTTTGTGTGGCTATTGTGAATGGAATTGTGTTTTTTATTTGGGTTTCTGTTTATTATTGGTGTAAAGAAATGCAATTGTCTTTTGCACATTTATTTTATATCCTGAGACTTTGCCAAAGTCCTTTATCAGTGTAAGGAGGTTTTTGACAGATTCTCTTGCGTTTTCAAGGTACACAATCATGTCATCTGCAAAGAGAGATAACTTGACTTTCTCTTTTCCTATTTGGATACCCCTGATTGCCTTCTCTTCTCTGATTGCTCTAGCCAGGATTTCCAACACTATAATGAACAGGAGGGGTGAGTGTGGGCATCCTTGTCTTGTTCCAGTTTTCAGGGGAAATGGTTCCAATTTTTGTCCGTTTAGGAGTATGCTGTTTGTGGATTTCTCGTAGATGGCTTTTACTATTTTGAGTTATGTTCCCCATATGCCTAGATGTTCGAGGGTTTTTATCAAGAAGGGGTGCTGGATTTTATCAAAATATTTTCTGCATCTAATGATATAATCATGTGGTTTTTGTTTTGACATCTGTTGATGTATTTAATTACATTTATGGTTTTACAAATGTTGAACCAGTCTTGAATCCCAGGGATGAAGCCTACTTGGTCATGATGGATGATTTTTGAGATGTGTTGTTGAATCCAGTTTGCTAGGATCTTCTTGAGAATTTTAGCATCTATGTTCATCAAAGATATTGGCCTGTAGTTCTCTTTCTTTAATGGGTCTTTACCTGGCTTGGATATCAATGTGATGTTAGCTTCGTGAAATGATTTGGAGAGATTTCCATTTTTCTCAATCACCTGGAATACCTTCAGTAGGATTGGTATCAGCTCCTCTTTAAATTTCTTGTATAATTCTGCTGGAAAGCCATCTGATCCAGGGCCTTTTTTTGTAGGTAGTTCTCTTATTACATAGTCAATTTCCTTGATTGTTATTGGTCTATTTAGGGTCACAATTTCTTCTTGTTTCAACCTAGGCAGGTTGTGTGGTGACAGAAAGTCCTCCATTTCCTTAAGGTTTTCAAGTTTGTTTCCATACAAGTGTACATAGTAGTTGCTGATGATCTTTTGTATTTCTTCAGGATCAGATGTAACTTCATCTTTTGTGTTTCTGATGTGTTTATTTGGGCTTTTTCTCTCTTTCTCTTGGTCAGTCTAGCTAGTAGACCATTGATCTTGTTTATCCTTTCAAAGAACCTGCTTTTTCTTTCATTGATTTTTTGTATTATCTTTTTGTCTTCTATGTCCCGAATTTGGGCTTTTATTTTGGTGATCTGGATTCTTCTGCTGAAATTAGGGTTTTTGTGATCTTGTTTTTTCAGCTTCCTTAGGTGGCTTGTTCAGCTATTAATTTGTGATCCTTCAATTTTCTTCATGTGCATTTGTAGGGATATAAATTCCCCTCTTACTACAGCTTTCAGGGCATCCCAGAGATTTTGGTAAGATGATTCTTCATTTTCATTTGTTTCCAGGTATCTTTTAATCTCTGTTTTGATTTCATCATTGACCCAGGAGTTTTTTAGCATCATGCTGTTTAGTGTCCTTGTCTTTGTGGGTTTTGGGGGGGCCTTGTTGATGTTAATGTTTATTTTTATTCCACTGTGGTCTGAGAAGATGCTTGGTAAAATTTTGGTCCTTTTAAATTTGCTTATGCTTGATTTATGGCCAAGTATATGGTCATCTTAGAGTACTTTCCATGCAGTGATGAGTAGAATATGTATTCTGTGGTCTTTGGATGGAGGGTTCTGTAGGTATCAATTAAGTCCATTTGTTCAAGAGTCACATTGAGGTTTCAGATCTCGTTGCTGATTTTTTGTCCTGATGATCTCTCTAGGGTTGTGAGGGGGGTATTAAAGTCCCCAGCTATGATGGTATTGGAGTTGATATCTTTTTTAGTTTACCTAGGAGCTGCTTTATGAAAGTTGGTGCTCCTATGTTGGGTTCATATATGTTTAGGATAGATATTTCTTGTTGATGAATTGAACCTTTTATCATTATGTAGTGGCCTTCTATATCTTTTCCAATTTTTGATATCTTAAAGGGTATTTTGTCTGAAATTAAGATCATGACTCCTCCTTTCTTTTGTGCTCCATTTGCCTGAAAATTTGCTTCCCATCCTCTTACTTTGAGTCTGTGAGTGTCCTTTCTAGTGAGGTGAGTCTCTTGAAGGCAATATATTATTGCCTGGTGATATTTTATCCATTTTGCCATTCTATTTATTTTCAGTGGTGCATTTAGTCCATTCACATTCAAACTAATTATTGAAATGTGAGAGTTGATCCCATCATAATGTTCTTACAGAGTTGTTGTTCTTCCTGTTTGTGTGCTGTCTTTCTTTTGGTTTTTGAGTTGCATCATGTGTGTTTTTAATCTTTTACCTGTACTCTTGTGAAGAATGTTGTTGTACTTTTTTTCTTTTCCTCTGTGTTCAATACTTTCTTAAGTGTTTCTTGTAGAGGCGGTCTGGTGGCAGTGTAGGTTCTTAGGGAAAGATTTCAAATATCTGAGATATCTAGGAAAGATTTCCATTCTCCCTCACTGATGAAGCTTAGCTTGGCTGGGTAGGTTATTCTCAGTTGAAATTGTTTATCTTTTAGAACTTTGAAGATAGGGCTCCAAGCTCTCCTAACCTGGAGGGTTTCTGTAGATCAATCTGCTGCTATTCTAATTGGTCTTCCCTGGTAGATAGTCTGACCTTTCTCTCTTGCTGCCTTTAGGATTTTTTATTTTATACCTACTTTGTTTAGGTGAACTATTATGTGTCTGGGAGTTGGTCTCATTTGTCTTGCAGGGGTTCTCTGAATCTCTTGTGTTTGAATTTTTTCATCACTGATGGGAAGAGGAAAGTTTTCTTGAATTATTTCATGAAATGTTTGTTCCAGTGTGACCACTGTTTCTCTCTCTGCCTCAGGAAGGCCAATTACTCTTAGGTTTGGTCTCTTGAAGTGATCATTCATCTCTTGAAGGTTTTGTTCTGTCTTTTTGAGCTTCTTTCCTATACTTTTGACAGTTTGGGTTAGTTCTGTGTTTTGGTCTTTGAGCTCTGAGATTCTATCTTCTGCTTGGCTAATTCTGCTTTCCATGCTTATTAGTTTGTTATTTATTTCCATCACAGTATTCTTTACTGCTGTTATTTCTGGCATCAGCTCCCTCCTATTTTCCTCTTGTCTCTCCTCAATTTTTTTAATTCTCTCTATTAATGTCTTGATGTCTGGGTTTGTTGCATGTGACCAGTCATTTCGGGGGCTCTTCATTGTTTGTGTTCCGGAGTCTGTTTTCTCAGTGTCTGACCTCCCAGGGGTCTGTGTGAGACCTATATTCTTCTTTTGGTTTTTCTTCATTTGTGCGGTTTTCCCCCCTCCCTACTTTTTCTTTCCCTCCACATCACCATCTTCTTTAATTCTGTTATTCAGGGGTAGAGGGGCTGCTTTTACTCCTGTTTGTTCAATCTCCTATTCTTCTTTATGTATGCCCTCTTACTTTGTTCAATTCTGGAGTTGCACTGTAGGTTGGGGGTGGTCCTTTTTGCAGTTTTGAGATTTACTTAAGGGGGGAGCTGTGATTCAAAATCTATCTGCAGGTCCTGGTATCTGCCGACAGGTGTATGGATAATCTGAAACCCACTTCCCACTGCCTTGGAATCTGTCCATGCTGTGGGGCTGTAGGTTTACTACCTGAAATAAAATGAGGTTAGCAGAGGGAAGAGAATGGAGCAGACAGTGGGGGGAAGAGTGGGGTGGAGAGAGAGAGGAGTAAGGGGGGGAAACAGACAAGTGTACCAACAAATGGAGAGAGAGACCTAAACTGAAACAGATAAAAACAATAGGCCACGGCTACAGACTTACCAACTCCCATACAAAATAACTAAAACATACAATGATGCTAACATACAAGCTAACCAACCACCTTATTGGTGTGCAGTTCCTCTATACAAAGATATGGTTTACAGAGAGGAGAAAAGAGAAGAAAAGGAAGAGGAAAAAAAAGGAACAAAACAGTAGGAATAGAATCAAGTCATTAAACTAACAGTACCAGTCGAGCACACTCTGAGACTTTTTGTTTAAGTCCAATGTCCTTTCAGCTCTGATTTCTAGCTGTCTTCTCAAGTTGGTAAATTTGTTCACAGTTAGGGTCAGTTGCCCCTGACCTGCTGTGAAGGACAGTTCAGATCACCACTCAGTTTACCACTCAAATCTGTCCTGTGTCTGTTTTTCAAGCTTGTTTGTCCTGTTTCAGTGTTGTTATCTTGAATCACCAGCAGGTGGTGCTATTCACAGCCCCAGAGGGGGTGGAGCTGGACAGGAGTCAAACAGAGGCCAGAGATGGGAGCCTGCCTCAAGGCACACAGAAGAAGACCCACAACCCGGCAGGATGTCACAGTGGCAGCAGAGGTGGCAGCAATCCCAGCAGATCTTGCCTGCAGGGGCTTCAAGGACTGAAGTCGTGGATCACCTCAGGCCTGGGTGGCATGATGTGCTATGGCCACCACGGAGGCCGCCGCAGAACCAGCAGCTGCTGTGTCTGCAGCTGCAGTGGCTGTCCAGACCACCGTGATGCCCCAGTGGTGGCGATGGCCGAGCTCCATGTGTAGAGCAGGCTGCCGACGTTGGGATCCGCAGCCCCCAGGGAGAGAGCTAGAGACCCTCTGCGTTCTCCTTTGTGAAAGGTCTCATAGACCAGGCTGCCCTGTCGCCATCTTGTCAGAAGTTCCCCGAGGAATTCATAATTTTATAATATCCTCATTCTGTTATTAAGCTGATCAGATTAACCTAAACATATATTGTCACATAACACAGGGGAAACTCTCACTGATCACAAAACTAGGGAAGAAGTCCTGGCTCACTTACCTGAATTACAGAATACATTTACAGAAATGTAGTTGTCATACCTTAAAATGCACTAAATATTATCAACTAAAAATTTGGCAATGGTAATAAGTGAAAAATAAATGAATTTTGTGGATGGAAAATTGGCATTTAGCATGTACCCACATCTATCATCTTTGTCATAAAAAGAGTATTTTAATGTAGGACAATCTTTGAATTTAGGATTCAAAGCTATATTGAATAACTTTATTTTCTTAAACTTATATTTGAAATGAAGTATTCAATTTTGTTTTCCCTCTACAGATCAAAAATAGAAAAGCTCAAAAAAAGGAAGATATCATACAGTTTTAAGTGTCTATCATATTTCTTCAGATTTTGTCCAAAGAAAATTTTGTTAGGCCAATATTTTTATAGTCTAACCAAAAATATTATGTGTCATCTTAACAATTAGCATTTTCCAAGGCATCTTGAGGGAAATTGTAAGTAGTTTATATACAGTTTCTCTCACAGGGGTCTATTTAACTTGAATAGAAAGCTTTTGGGTGTTTCAAGAAGAGTTGGGTAATTAATACTAATTAGTCCTAAAGCCTGTCTCTGCATTGTTAACAGTTCCCTACCTGACTTCTTGACTGATTCTGTTATCCTTTCTATTGCTTATATTCTCATTGCTAAGTTGCCTTATTTTCATTATGTGGTGAACTAGATTTCAATACAAATTTTGGCCTAGTGACATTTTATTTGTCAAGTTAAGCACAGGTTTTTGAAAACCCTGAATCACTATGTCCCAAAACACTTATTTGCCTTTTCCTCTGCATTCTCATCACACTTCTAACATTAATGAAATGAAGCTAACTGCTATGGTAGGAAACAAGTTACCGCCATAAGCTAGTTATAAATAAAGACAAGGCAGCCCAGGTGTATTGAAGTTCAAGCTTCATACACCCCGGGCTGTCATTGGAAGTACATGCACTTGCTCTTAATTTCAAAGGGTGTTGATCTTCCTCATTAAGCAGGACATGTTTTCATTAAAAATGGGAAGCAAGGGTGTCAAGAGACCTTTATCTTCCACCAGTTGCAGAAGAAACAATTCTTTGGGAAACATTCAACTCTCTTGAGAAAGACACTGCACTGAAAGATAGTATACCTGATCAGATTTATTAATAAGTCCTCCACCTGTCCCTAAGTCATTATTATTCTTCCATGGTTTACCAGGCTCATCTAAATATATTGCAAATGGTTTTCAAATGAGTTAACTTTTCTAGTTATTAAAGGCTTACTTGGGATTTAAGCTATTTGGCTAAATTGCTGTATTAACTACTCTTTTAAGAGCTACCATTCTGCTAGACCAACCTGGATCTTGGACTAAAATGGATAAAGACAGAAAGGAAATTTTCAAAAACTTGTACATTTTGAATCTAATCATTTCTTTTTCTTTTAAATTAATACCTTCCTTTATCACAAATAAATTCAAACCTTCAGTATTAAAGATGTACATATATTTCACTCTTTCAAATTTTGTGTATTGTATTATACTTTAGCCAAAAAGAGGTTACCTGAGCATAGATCTTCTAGTGTTAAGCACTGTTCACACCATAAATGTTGGAAGACTCATAACGTTTTTTATAACTGTGGCCGAGTTTTCTCAAATTTCTATCATTTATAGCTGTGCCAGTTACCCCAAATTTCTGACCATGTTATAATATTACTGAATTACTCTAAAACAAGTCACTGAAAATACATTTTAGCAGAGCAGTATTTACATTTTCTTAAGGATGTGGGGTACAATGCAGGATTAGATATACAAATGGTCATTGTACAGGTAAAGTTTGGCTTCACTTTGGTCCTCACTTCACATGGTTTGAGATCAGTAGCCTTATTAATGAAGTATGTCCTCCCCTTCTCTTAGCAGTTTCCCACTATTGCCTATCCGTTTTTTATAGTATTATGATAATTGTTCAGGATCCACTTATGAGTGAGACCATGTGGTACTCAAGTTCCTTGTTTCTGTGATAGATCACTGGTGTTATAGACTCTAAATCCATCCAAGTTGCTGTGAAGTTTATAATTTTGTCCCTTATGTATAAATGTTCTTATAAAATATGTGCTGCAGGGCTGTTGGAGATTCTATCTGTAGCTTTAGGGCCAACAATTGTGTGCACAGTTTTAAAGTTATCTTGAAAATGGTGATGTCGCTTCATGGTAATACAGAAAAGGAACTGACCCATCTCCAGACACTTTTGGAAATCAGAAGTAATGTTCAAAATTACTGCATTCAAACCATGTTCTGTAGAACCAGCCTCACCTTCTGTTAGAAAAAAAACTAACCTTTAATTATTAGATTTAAAAAGGAAAATTATAACTTACTCTGCTCCATAATTGCTGCAGATGAGTTATTAAAATTCTAAACTTATGTAATATTATCATAAAATATGGCATTTTTCTCAAGAAAGCCACAAATTGGATTTCAGCTTATGCACTGTAAAACCCAGATGGCTTGCTTAACTACTCAGACATCCTCCAGTTCAAAAGTTAATTGAACTGAAAACTAAAATTTTGATAATTGATATGCTTTGAGGGACTCAAGCAGAAGGATAAATTAGTCTCATGTATGGGGTGTTAATAGAAAGACTTGAGAAACCATGACAATTGGTCAGGGAATATTGGCAAAATAAAAGAAAATATATATTTTCTATAGGTTAGTTCATTACACATTACCTGGACTTCCCAAGATACTGTTGCTTTTCTTTCTCCATTTTTTTACTCACTGATTCAATATTAGCAATGATCTTACCCAATTTAACTTGTTCTGGAATTTAAAACACAAAAGCTTTAATTGTTAGCTTTTATAGTTTAATTAATAAGCTTTTAATTTTATAGTTTTAAATGAATTTTTTTCAAATAAAATTGCAACTCAGATTTTTTAATAATGAGGTACAATATTCTTTTTAAATGTTACTAAGACAGAGATACTAAAAAAACACATTTGAGTTTTGGTTTTTTTTTCACTTCATGCTCCTGAGATGTTTTTGCAATTATTAAAATTTAGGACTGAAAAGTATAATGTAAATGAACTACATATATCAGAAAAGAGATTGCTCTCAGAAAAATGGCTACACCAATATAACATTTACCAATGAATATAAACAGCTTCATTTATATGTATCAGTATTATTGTCATCATTATCATCATAAAGCTTTGTTTTTATAGGCAGGTCTGCTATTTTAAAACAATTTGGCAAATCATTAGTTAATATAAATAGGAACACTGAGTACTCCAGAAGTCTCATCATTTCATAGACAGTAAGACTAAATTCCAGATTAGGCAAAGCATCTATTTTTTTAAAAATCTAGTTCTTAAAATCTAAAGAAAAATGTACATACATATTTTTAAATACTCATTACTTCCTATTGTGCACAATAGGATTAATATATAGTGTGAAATATTATAACAAAATTATTAAGTCAGGTTATCTATTGAGCACCTTTTAGCAACTAGCTCCAATATATTAAAAGATACAGAGAACACATAAGACAAACCCTCTACTGTAGAAAAATTAGAAACTAGTTGGGGTCTCAATGTCAACAAATAGAACCTATTAGGTTATTATATTATTAAATTTTCAATGTATTGCAAAGAACATAACATGTTTGTAGAAATAAAAAACAGAATTTTAATATTTATTGACTACAGTTAGCCCTCGTATCTTTGGGATCTGAATCTGCAGATTCAACTAATCAAACATTGAAAATATTCAGAAAACAATACAACAACATAAAATAATACAAATTAAAAAACAATAGCACATAAAAACTATATAGCCCTTGCATAGCATTAGTTATTAAAAGTAACCTAGAGACTATTTAAAGTACACAGGAGGATGTGGATAGGTTATATGCAAACACTACACCATTTGGTATGAGGAAGTTGAGCATCCTGGGATTTTGGTATGGTGGGATTGGGGGTGTCCTGGAACCAATTCCCTGAGGATACCAAGCAACGACTGTATCTATAATATACTAGAAGTATTGATTAACATTCCCTGTGAATTACCTCACATAAACCTCAGGACAGGGTTTTTGGGGGGTTTTGTGGGGTGGTTTGGTAAAATACTGTGATTATTCCCTTTTACACATGAAGATGTTCTAAGATTTTGTAACCAGAACGATATAGAACTAGGATTTATCCATCCTTCATCATTCTGCTCTCCTGCCCCCCTGGAGTCCTCAAGCCTCGGATGCCTCATCAGTGAAAGGGGATAGTTTCTGCCTTGCTTACTTCAGGAAAGATTAGATACATCTCAAAGGATGCACTTTATATAAAGGTCCATGGGAGGTTAAGTGATATATTAAGGAGAGGAAATAGTGTCCAGGAGAAAGAATTTTTGAGTTTTAAAATAGAAACATCTAAAAATATTTGCCACACTCCAAGTGTGCTAATTGCTATATATGGACTATCATATTTTATCCTTACACCCTCTTCCCATAATTAGATACCATTATTATCTCCATTTTATTGATAAGGAAATGAAAGCAAACAAGCAGTGACTAACTTCCCCAAATTTACGGAGCTAGCAGTAGGTAGAGCCAGTTTTCAAACCCAGGCAAGCAGCCCCTGGAACCTGTATTTTTAATCACTATGGCATGGAACTGCATATTTGTTTATTTTTTTATAGGATATCTACTTGGTGAAATTGCTATGGTAACTCCTAGAGTTCAGGGGATGCCGAAAATAACAATCAGTAAAGCATGATTGCTACCTTCGATAGATAGCACCAGCAACAGCGAAAATCACTGTAAAAAAAAATGAAGGAGAAAAAAGATGGCAGAAGGCCATGGGAAGTGCAATCTGGAGATCTCGAGAGTGAATTTTACAGCAATGGGAAAGGAAGTTAAGTTACAGGAAAAGAAAATCATGGAATCTGTAGAAAGCATTAGGATTTCGTGAATGTTTTTGTCTTGTTGCTTTGTTTTATTTTTCAAGGCAGAAGGTTTTCAAGTCAGATAGGAAAGATCAATGTAGATCAAGAAATTAAAGACAAAAGCAGGGGGCAGTTTCACTATATACCTGGGAAGGATGTGATGAAGTTCATAAGTGAAGGTATTGTTTAAGGATAATGTTATTTTGAAAACGATGTTACGAAAATAAATTTTCACTACATACATAGATGCATAAACACACACATATGTATGTATATTGGTTTATTCATTTATTTGTAAATTCAGATTTTAAAAAAATACAGAAGAATGGATACAACAAAGACCATTAGTACTCACCAAATTATCCACGTGTTCACCTACATTTCCCAAGCCCCCTTACAATTAGGTTGAGGACATGTGATTAGGCTCCAGCCAATGAGAAGTAGACAGATGAGGTATGAGCCACACTATCAGGCCTGGGCCCTAAATGATTCCTCCAACACTCTCTTTCCCTGCCACAGTGCCCTGGGAAGCCTGTGCATCAAATGACAGAGTTATAGGAAGGACTGTCTATCACACTATGATGCGGGGAGAAAGTAAGTATTCAATAAATGTGAAGCCACTGAGAATCCAGTATTTGTTACCTGACAGAGCCCAACCTATCTTGTCTCATATTTATACCAAACTAAAACTATCAACAATGCCTATAATTGGAGGGAAGGTGGTGGGGATAGTATTATGGGGACTTTCTCTTTCAACTTTATATTTGTCTGTATTTTTTTAATCTTTATAATGAACTTGCATTACTATATTAATAAAGCAAGAGATATGCCCATTTTTCAAAACCGTTAAAAAAAACTCTGGGTATAATCCATATAAGTACCAAACTAAAAGTCCTCTACAGTCCATGTAACTAAATCATGTTAGGACTACATCCAAAATACAAAATAAATGCAGATATACTCCTAAAAAAGCAATATATAGAGTTAAGATCTCTAAAAAGGCAATTAACACATGAAAATTCAACATTGCTTCTAATTAGTTCAGCTAAACTCTAAGATGGGGAATGAGATTTACTGTGTGACTTTGGAAAAATTATAACATCTCTGAGTTTATAACTATTCCTTTTACATAAAATCTAGTCTGTAAACCAATTTCACCAAATTCTAGAATTTTAGTTCTAAAGCATGAACTATATAAGTCACTTGTGATTACAATAATTAGTCAAAGAGAGATAGACAGGAAACCTGAGGAAAGAATACAGAGGTAAGATGGTGAATTCTTAGAGATCCTGTAATGAAATTAAGCAAAAGGAACATAAAGCATTAAAACTACTAATCAAAGTACTCCAGTACTTAATGCTACCTACCATGCTCTCCACAGAGTCCACCTGGAATCAATCCATTTAATTTCCTTCACTTCTGATTGCTATATTTTGCCTTTCTCCTTATGTGCTCATTTTGCTTTGACAATCTCCAGCTGTTGTATGTGTCCCAAAACTCCTGCTTTCCTTGGCTACCTTCTAAGCCTCTGCTTGAATGATATGGTTGACTACTTTGACTATGTTTATCACATACATGTGCATGAATCACAAATCTATAAATCTTGGTAAATTTGAATAACCGACTCTATCTCAATGAACATGCCCCTCTAGCAATTAACAATACTACAGTCATTATCTATAAACCTGAAGGCCATCTCCATGATTCACCCTCTCTCAAGCTCTTCATACTATCGATCATTAACCTCTTCTATTCTTTCCCACTCATCCTGCCTCAATTCAGAACTTTATCATCTCTTGTCTGTTATATTAGAAGCTTCCTCACTTGAATTCCTGCTTCCAAGCATGATACACTCCAATTCCTCTTCCACATTTTCCATAAATAATATTTTATTTTCAAATTATGGAATTTTAAATCATCATTGTGTTATTGTTTTCTCATTTAATTTCACAGTGATCAGAGAACATGTTTTGTATAATTCTAGTTCTTGGAAATTTGTTAACTCCTACTTTATAGACCGGTGGGTAACCAATTTTCATAATGTTTTATATTTGTCTGAAAATAATGTTTGTTCTTTAATTCTTAGGGCAACTGTCTATATTAACCTGATAAATCAAGTCTGTTAATTTGGTTCTTCAAATCAAATACTTTACATCCTTACTGATATTTGTATATGCAAACATAAATGTAAATATATATATACAACTTATTTTATTGCTGAACTACTTGAAAGTAGGCTGCAAAAAGTATGACATGTCATCCTTAAATAGTTCATTATATAATTTCTGAAAACAAGTACATCTCCTACACACAATACCTACCCAAGAAATTTAACACTGATGCAATACTGTTGAAGGAAACCAAAATATTTCACCCCAAAATATACTTCTTTGACATATTTTAAGATGGCTGTTTGAAAGGCTGGAAATACAAGAAATACTGAAAAGGTATCTTTTGTGGGGGAGATTTGCATCTGTAAAAAAAGAAAAAGTCTGCATTGATACAGGCCTGCTTTCTCTGAGGACCCTCCTTTGTCTGGATCTAGGAAAAATTAACTGAGAGTCTGACACTGTTAAAGGTCTGAAAGAAACATGTGCCATCTATTCTCTCTAAGGGGTGCTACCTGTGAGGTTTCATCTACATACCACGACCTCCTTTGCTAGCCAGGCCTCCTCTTTCCCTTCCTCCTATATACCCTATTTTTGCCACTATCACCTAACACCATAACCTATTTTTGGCCATGCTCTGAGTCCCCGTTTTTCTGTAACCTCAAGATGGCACAAAGGCATCAACCATCTTGCCTTTCTTTGAGATCTTTGTAAGACTCCTGTTCATGTTAATAAGTTTGAATGCCTTTTTCCCTATTAATTTTTCTTTTGTCAGATGATTTTCAGTGAATCTTCCAAAGGTGAAGGGAAAAATTTCCCTTGGCTCCTACAATAGTACCCAACATATTACCGTATTCAAATTCTCCTAATTGTCTCAAAGACAACCTCAACTTTTCTAGCTTTTTCTTTTTTCTTAATTCATGATCTAATCAAGAACCACATGTCTCTTAGGACAACTTTTTTTTTTTTAACCTAGCACTGCCCTGTCCAATATGGTACTCAATAGTATATGACTACTGATGCTTAATATAACTACTCTGGATTAAGAAGTGCTATAAGTATAAAATTTCTGGATTTCTGGATTTCTATGATTTACTACAAAGATATGATATCTAATTAATACTTTTACAGTAATGACATGTCTAATATTCTCATATATTAGATTAAATAAAATATGTCATTGAAATTAATTACTGTCTTTAAAGTAGCACCAGAAAGCTTCAGATTACATTTGTGCTTGCATTGCCTTTTAACTGGACAGTACTGTCTTAAAACATTCCTCTCACCCTTTTTTTTTTTCATTGAGTCTTGCTCTTTTACCCAGGCTGGAGTACAGTGCCATGATCACAGCCTACTGTGACCTCAAACTCCTGGACTCAAAGGATTCTCTTGCCTCATCCTCCTAAGTAACAAAGACTACAGGTGTACAGCACCATGCCCAGCTAATTTTTTTTTTAAGTTTACAGAGACAGAGTCTTACCCAGGCTGGCTTGAACTCCTGGCCTCAAGCAATTCTCCTGCCTCAGCTCCACAGTGCTGGGATTATAGACATGATCCACCATGCCTGGCTCCTTTGTCATCTTTTTTGACATAATACTATTGAAGGCTACCTGGATTTTTTCATTGTTTCTATATGATTAGATTGAAATTAAACATTTTTGGCAGGAATACTATGTAAGTGATGTTGTGTACATCCCATTACTTAACATCAAAAGATGTTACTAAATTTGATCATTAGATTAAGGTGGTGACTGAAATATCTTCCCATTAATTAATTAATTCCTATTAATCTGCCTTTTGTCAGTTGATTTTCAGTGAACCTTCCAAAGGTGAAGGGTACATTTTTCCCTTTTGTGATTAATAAATAATCTCTGGCTGAGTACTTTCAGTCCATGTGAATATCCTGTTCATCAATTGTTTTTCATGAAGACAGTTTCAGCATCCACTAATAACACACTTGCATAAGTCAGTCATTACTCTGGTAGGTGCAAAATGATGGTTTTTGTAAGTCTATTCTTCTACATTCATAAGCTGACATTTATCTGTTAAGGAAATATTTATTCTTTTTTTCTTTCCCCTGTTTTTGAGCATGATTATGGGTACATTAATTCCTTTTTTACCCAGTGTGCTACAATCTACTTCCATCATTATTCTTTTTTGATGTTCACAGTGACAAAATTGACAGAGCCAAGTCAACTCCTCTAACATCTGACATAACTCCTTTAGTCTTTGAGCATTCCTTGCTGTCTGCCACAATAAGAGCTCCAATCTTACATTTTCTTTCCCTGTTGGAGACCTCCAAGAAGCAATAGCCATTATGTCTTCTAAAATTATCCTTCCCTCCATTCTCTAGTGCTTCCTAAGTAGAAATGCATGGTTAAATTTATGTTCAAACTTTTCAATATATTTTCCAGTGTTCTTTATCTTTCGTATTATCTTTCTTTTTTCTTTTTGTGCTTCATTTTGTAAATTTCTTAAGATACACTTTCTACTTTACTAATTCTATCTTCAGCAATGTCTTATTTAAATTATCATATTCTTTTTTAAAATTAATATATTCTTAATACTAGAAGTTCCTTTTTTTAAATCAAATCTTCCTGAATGTTTTTATAGACTCTAGTTCATTCATATTTTTATGCCTTTATTTTTAAGCATATTAAGCATATATGTTTTTATTCTATATGAGATAATTCTGGTATCTATAATCACTCATAATGGCTTATTTCTTCATGTATTTTTGTTGTATTTTTTTAATTGCAAATTCATGTTTTATAGAAATATGAATTTCTTGAAATATTTCATAGGAATAAGAATAGACATTATTTGTGAATATAACCTCAGATTAAGATTTATTTCTCAAGAAATAATTAGTGTTTGCTTTCCCCAGGCAATTGAGAGCATTTTCAGTTCATGATAGCTTTAATTTCTCACTTTAGGAATTTTTGTTGTTGTTAAGATACTGGTAGTATGAATTCTGAGCTTGTTTGTGGTTATAAATTTAAAGAAAAAAACTGGTTTTTTTTCCTTCTCTCAGAGGTAGCACTAAGACGGTGAAGTTTCTTTGTCATTACCTTCTACAAGCAAATTTTTTTTTCTTCCTGGTTTAGTCTCTCACTGATGGCATCACCTTTTGGGGTGGTCTCAGATTTGGGGAAGTCTCTAATCTGACTTCCCATCTTGCATGTGCCATAGGAATTTTCTCTGTGCCTTGCTCATAACAAGGAAACTGAAAGCTCAAGACCAGCAGAGATATGCAGTTCCTCCCAGGAACAGACACTGGGCTCTGCCCTAAGAAAACTCTTTGGATTTGTTCTTCTGTTGTTTGTTTGTTTCATTTTGAAGTCTCAGGTATTCCACAAAATTGTTAGATAAAGAAATATCTAAAATACTTTTCCCCATTTGCGAGCCATTTCAAGACTCAGCACAAGAGATGCTATCTGATCTACCTTAACGAAACCATTGGCAGTACTCATTGTTTATTTGACCTACTTCCCTTTATTAGTCTGTAAACCCTTGGATGATGTAAACTGGACTTACTCTCCTTGAAACCTCAGCGCTTCGTGATAATACCCAGCATATTCATCAAACATTTGTTATAAGAATCAATAAATAAAATAATAATATCACTTATTTTGTTACATTTTTTTTCCAGTATCACTATGCTTGCTAGTGCCATGAATTAATTTCTTTCAACTACTTTCTCAGATACCATAAATACTATATACCTATTTCCTTCAACTGATTCTCATTTTTCCCCTGACCTTCATAAGGAATCCCTATTTCTTCTCCGACCTCTACACAAAAAGAGAGAGAGAGAGAGAGAGAAAGAGCTCTTATTTAAACTGTAACAAACAGTCTTTCTTAAATAGTCAAACTGGACCATTGTGTTACTGGTAACTAGTGTTCTAGAATTTAAAATTCTAGTAATTTAGAAATTAGATGTCATAAAAGGGAATGTGTTCCTCATTACAGGTGACTAATGGTAGAAATTGAACAGAAACTTTCTGGAGAACATTATAGAGGAGATTTTTATGTTGTAAGAATAGTAGGGTTAGAAGAGCTTTACAGTCTCTTCTACACAGAGACATAATACTATAAAACTGCTTCGGATCAGTTAAATCATTTTCACTCAATCAATGAGATTTTATATTTTATATATTAAGTGATTATAAAATGGTTTTCTCACCCTTCTCTCTTTTTAAGACCCACTATTTAAACTGCACTCAATTTCATATGAGATAGTTATATTGAAATTGGAAACTTAAAAAATGTTTCAAATTTATAGACAGATTCATTAGTCAAGAATGACAGATTGTAATTTACTGACATTTCACATTCTAGTGTGTGGGCTGGTTAGATGTCATATAATTTTCTACTGTTGGAATTTCCAGCACATGTGTGTTATATAGAATGCCAGTTCCTCACTAGATTGTGAACTCTTTGGCGGTTTCTTAAGGACAGGGATTAGGGTTTTTATGTCTCCATCCATTTAATCAATCATTCATTTAACAAATATTTACTGAATACCTACAATGTGACAGTCAGTCTGCTAAGCATTAAGAATATAAAAAGTAATCTGGAGATGATGAAGTTTGCAATCTTGGGAATGAAATTAACAACAAATAATTGAATAATTCTACTTGCAGTGTTGTGAAACTTTATTTCCATTATCTCATGAATTTAAAACAAGGAATGAAATGCATCCTTTACTTTTTGTAATTGGGTTGTCATTGGTGGAAAATTTAATGAAAAGATGGAAGTAGAAGCAAGATTTCAATGGGTAGAAGAAATAGAAGAAATAAACTTATTGGAGGTAGTAAATGTAGACACCCCTTTCAAGAGGTATGCAGTTTAAAGGAAAAGAGAGAGTTGAAATGATTGCCACAGTGGCATAAGTCTGAGAAAATAAGTTTTGGGTCAACACATTTTTAAGATGGGAGAACTTAGTATTTTATAAGCTATAGGAAAGGAGAGTTTGAAGACATAAAAGAAAGCAAACAATATATAATAGATGAGATAGGCTCCTGGCACGGATGGGAAGGGGTGGGAAGAATTTAGCCATGATCTGGAGAAAAAGAAGCATTTTTGAAACTATAGATATTAAGTGACTATTAATAAGTTTCTGGTGAGTTGACCATGAAGACCTTTATTTTCTCCATCAAGTAAAAAGTGAGACAACTCATATACTCAGAGAAGAGGGCAATATTTAATAAGAGTTGTAAAGATTTGGGCTAAATATTAAATGGTATGGGTTAAACAACTGAAAAAGAACAGATGAAAGGTTGTAACTGATTACCACTTAAAGTAGTCATCATCATAGCTAACACTTAAAAAACAAAAAAACAAAAAACCTTCTCTTGCTATTGCTCAATTTCTCTGCACTTTATAGCAAAGTGCTTATACTGGTTGTCTACAAATGTTGTTTGCACTTCCTCACCTCATTTGCTCTTCACTGCATTTCTAGTCTAGCCTGCATAGTCCTTGCTCTGTGGAAGGTGTTCTCATCAAAGACACAAGGGCTTCCATGGTAGCAAACTCAATGAACACCTTTTTGTCAGTTTTTTACTGATCCTTCAACAGCACTCAGTGACAATGATGACTTTCTCTTGTATGAAAGGGTTCCAACACTTTCTTATGGCTTTCTTCATATGACACTGGCTTCTCATTTCAGTCTTTCCCTCTTCTATCACGCCACTAATGAATGGAGTGTCTTGTCTTGGGCCTTTGTCTTAAGATTTTTTGTTTAGGTTCACTTCACTTGCTCCTTAGGAGATTTCATCCAGTTCTACCCATTGCCTTAAGTGACGTTCATATAATCAATGACTCCAAAACTGTATTCTCCAGCCAACACCTGTTCTCAAAATTTTAGATTAATGAGGGGGGACCCAAAGCAAACCAGAATTATTTTTTGAAAGGCAGACTTGTACTAATAGTACAAGCTACCCCACCCCCCCACCCCACTATGTAAGTGTTCTAAGAACTCATCAGCATCAATGTATCAGCTAGCATTGTTGTGAGAGGCTGTGTTTTGGCTTTTCATGGTCTTTTTATGTTTCCATATGAATTTCTGTATTGTCCTTTCCAGGTCTGAGAAGTATGATGTTGATGATTTAACGGATATTACGTTGAATCTGTAGATTGCCTTGGGTAGGATGGGCATCTTAACAATGCTGATTTTTCCAATCCAGGAGCAAGGAACATTTTGCCATTTGTTTGTGTCTTTGATTTCTTTGAGCAGTGTTTTGTAGTTTTTGTTGTAAAAGTCTTTCAACCCTCTGGTTAGGAAAATGCTGTGATATTTCTTTGTGTGTGTGTTTGTGTGGGGGGGGGGCTATTGTGCACAGGAATGTGCTTTTTATTTGATTCTCTGCTTGTTTGTTGTTAGTGTATAAGAGTACAACTTTGGCCAGGATCGGTGACTCAGCCTGTAATCCCAGCACTTTGGGAGGCCCAGGTAAGTGGACTGCCTGAGCCCACAGGTTTGAGAACAGCCTGGGCAACTTGGCGAAACCATGTCTCTACAATAAATAAATAAATAATTAAATGATAGTGCACACCTGTAGTTCCAGCTACTTGGAAGACCGAGGCAGAAAGATCGTGAAGCCCAGCTGGTTGACACTGGGGTGGCCATGAGCATGCCACTGCACTCCAGTCTGGGCGACAGAGTGAGACTCCAACTCAAAAAGAATATGACTGTCTTTTGCATGTTTATTTTATATCCTGAGACCTTGCCTAAGTCCTTTATCAGTGCAAGGAGGTTTTTGACATATGCCCTTGGGTTTTCAAGGTATAGGATCATACCGTCAGTGAAGAAGGATAACTTAAATTTCTCATTTCCTATTAAGATACCCATGATTTCCTTCTCTTGTCTGATTGCTCTAGCTAGGACTTCCAACACTATGTTGAACAGGAGGGGTGAAAGTGGATAGTCTTGTCTTATTCCGGTTTTCAGGGGAAATTTCCGATTTCTGTCCATTTAGCAATATGTTGGCTGTGGGTTTATTGTAGATGGCTCTTGTTATTTTGGGTATGTTCTTTCTATGCCTAAGTGTTCAAGAGTTTTTCATCAAGAAGGAATGCTGGATTTTATCAAAAGTTTTTTTCTGCATCTATAATATAATCATGTGGTTCTTTAATACATTTGCCCATTTCACTATAGGTGATTTACGAATGTACCTGCCCACACCACGCTGAGTATTCAGCAGTTTTTGGTCAAAAATGGCATGACCGCCATGTCCCACTCTCCCTATTCAACCAATCTCGACCCGAGTGACTTTTTGTGTTTCCCCAGATGAAAAAGATCCTCTCACGTAAAAGTTTTGCCAATGTGGAACAAAAAACAGCAGAAGCACTCAAAGGCATCCAAATTGACCAGTTCAAAAACCATTTTGAGCAGTGGGAAAGTGTCTCAATAAGTGTATTGCATCAAACGGAGAGTAGTTTGACAGTGACTGAAGTTTAAGCATGTCAGAATTAATACACAATGTTTTATAAACAAATTCTGAGTTTTGAGGATCCCCCTTGTATGTATGCATAAAACAGTTAATGAAATTCTTGATCTCCTCTACCCCAAATTGTTCTTTCATGTCTTTCTCATGTCAATAAATGACATCACCAAACAACTACTTGTTTTAACCAGAAACTTGTTACCTATCATCAAAATGTATCTCCAATTTGTCCATTTCTCTACAATTTCACAAACACTGCAACAGTTTCCACCATAACGCTGTATAACAAACAAGTCAAAACCCAGTAGTTTACAGATTTACATTTCTCTTTTTCATGATTTTCTGTGTTGGTCAGAGCAGTTCTGCTTCAGGCTGTGAGGCAGCTGGCTCAGATAGACCTGGCTGGGTAGGTGCAGGACGACCTGGGCAGATCGTATCTCTATCTTCTGTTTACTCCATCCTACACTTAGAGGTCAGCAGAGTTTTAAAAATGGAAATCTAATTATTACATTCTTCTTAAAACCATTAACTATTCAATGTCATTCTACCACTCTTGAAATAAAAATTAATTCCTTTCCATTACCCATAGGGTCATACGTCACCCAATTCATGTCCATCTGCCTCACTTGATTTCATGTCACCGTCCCATTTTCTCTGCCATTACACTTAGGCCACAACCTTTCCCTTCAGGACCTTGAATAAGTCAATATCTGTTCCTCTTCACGACTTTTTCACTGCTGGGACTGCTCTTACCCCAGCATTTCTCATTGCTGCCAGTGATGGCTTGCACCAGAGTTCAAGAGTTGAATGTTAAATTTTCAGAAATTTTAAAATGCAGATTAAGCACTTGGAGCCTGAAATCCATCAGGGTGGGAATTTTTACACCAGGAAAGTCAGGAAATGCTATAAATCAGGATTTTTTTTTCCCCAGAACTGGTTTACCAGCATGCCACTAGTTCATTTCCTTCAGATCTCAGATCAAATATACACTCCTTAGAGATGCATTTATGACATTTGCATCTAAAGTACATCCCCACAGCAGTTACTCTATTACATTACTATTTCCTTCATTGTGATTATCATGTTTTGTCATTATCTTATCTGTTTGTTTCTTAATTGCTTTTTGCCTACCTACACCCAGCAGAATGTAAACTCCATTCATTCACAACTATATCAACAATGTCAAGGAAAGTGCCTGGCATATAATAGTTACTCAATAAATACTTATTACATGAATGAATTTTCTCCTGGTATGTTATGAGGGATTTAAGAATAGGAACATTCCTATTCTTGTCTAATTCACAGATAGCATTATATATCATCAAACCAAAAAATATTAATTAAATCAATGAAATCATTTATTAATGTGTTTACTAGGTACCGGTGTAATTGATTTCAGATTCTATGTCAAGAAGAAGAATAAAAACGTTTGGGCAAGACAAGTTGTCTGAATACTTTAGATTTTTTTTCCTATTCCACCTTCATGTAAACAACTATTATTTTCAATATAGTAAGATCATTTAACTAATAAACTGTTGGTGACTACTCCCTTTAGCTATGTGCTGGGAACCATGGAGGTTATAAGCAAAAAAGATAACATTATCTCCACTTACCAAAAGTTTATACTTCATAATCTCACAATAGAGGTAATTTATTTATTGAACAAATATCTTAGAATATAGCCTAGCATATACTAGGCACTCAATAAATGTTTACTGAATAAATGAATGAAACAAGAACCAAGTTTAGAGCTCAATTACATGCATGAGAATATAAAGTTCTCTATGTCAGCAGAAGAGTTCAAAATTAATCCCTGTTTTGTCAGTGCAGTTTAACTTCACCATGAAACTTCAATGTCTAAACAATAGGGCAAAATGTACTACAAATAGATAATTACTTTCACAATTCTAAAAACAATGTAATAGTAATGAAAAGTAAGATGAAGACTGCACAACTCCAATAAACTTTAAGACAATTTAATTAAGAATAACCAATTCAATGTGTATCAAGTACAAATTATTTTTTTAATGTTATTCCCCCAAAGGGATACACCATTCCTAGAGGTACTGCAATACCAGGTCAATGTGTGGAAAGAGACAGAGCAAGCTCCTATTCCAACTCCTTGCTCCAAAAATTCATTTAATATGTTGCCCTTGAAGAGAGGACACATCAGATAGTAAACGAATAAAAACAGATACTACTACACTTGATCTTAGCCAAAAGGCTGAGGAACGATCCACATGCAAATTATTATGTAACTTGTATGATAAATCAGGAATCTAAATCTTATCTTTCAAGTGGATATATTGCATTAATTATGAGACATGTATCGATACAGAAGAGTGGTTAAGAGGGCAAATGAACTTAATCATAAATTTGAACTTTACAGTTTATCACCAGTATGATCCTTGGAAAGTTGCATCATGCATCTGAGTTCAGCTTCCTTATTTGTAAAATAGTATATTATGATAGTATAATTGTATGATAATATAATTGCAATCGCATATTACAATGAGGATTGTGTGAATGATACATGCAAAGTACTTAGCACGAGACCTGGTACATAGTAAGTACTCAAAATTAGTAATGCCCATAGTTATACAGAATTTTAATACCATGATATTGGTTACAATTTATATAAGGGATGAGGCTGACATAAATGTAGACGGCTATAAATGCCATAGGACAATGTGCTACTAATCTCAAATATGCAAGCTTCTAGTAATAGTACAACATACTGAAAACAAAATGCAAAGTCATATTATGCTAAATACATATTCCCATGACTAAAACGTCTCTATCAATCATTCATTTTCTCTCATATCCAGTCACAAAATGCAACAGTTCTCTCATCAAGACTTTGGCAAATTCGGTAACAAACACTCAAACACTTTACCCCAAAAGGAAAATAATTCCAATTATCCCCTAGTGAGATAGCTGAGTCTTTACCAAGTAAATATCAAAGTCAGAGTCTTAACAAAATTGCCCAGAAGAAATGTGTTTAGATTGATCATCCCTGGGCTACCCTTGCCAACAACAACGCGATGGCTATAGTTCGATGATGTCTCAAGTCTGAGCCTTTGCTCAGGCTTATTAGGATCTCTAGTACATTTGTGCATATCCCTAGTGTATATCCCTAGCACATATCCCTTTCTATCCCTGGAAAGACAATTCTGGAATTTCCCCTAAATAAAATTAAATATTTACATATCTATATAATCTGGGTTATCTGAGCAAGGAATTCTGGCACCTGGGTTAAAAGATATTTGAATGACCAAAAAAAAAGAAGCCATGGAAGTTAAAGACAGAAAGCTTGAGGGAAATGTTTCTGTCTTTAACTCCCCTGGAGCCATTCATTTACAAAGAGTAATAGACCTAGGGGCCTTTACTTCACCTTCTGTCTCCAGATTGGATTGGTTTCCATTTACAAAGCAGTTGATCTTCCTCTCTCTCTTCCCTCGACTACCCTCTCCCACTCTCTTCAGTGGAGGAAGGGAAAATACGTCAAATGTCCTAGAGAAGTTATAAGATTCATAATTTCAGAGTTTGTTTTCTGTGCTACTGAATCCACCATACCTGAGGGTAACATGTGCCCCATGTGTTACCCCAAAAAAGAATTGAAGCAGGGGAAAAGGCAAGATTCTCTGAATTATTAAAAGTCTGTCTCTGGAGGCAGGCATAGTTAACATAGTTTAGAAGTAGTTAGGCAGGGATTCTTAGGCAGATCTAATTTAGAACAGGGAAAACCTTCAGACATCTTTTGTATCCATACCTGACCTTCACCCGACTGGTCAGCCATATCAGACCTGACTACCTTGTGGGTTGAAATGTGGAACTACTGGTACAATAAATCACAGAAACACTAGCGTATATCCAAAAACACAGACAGGGTGTTCTAAGAAAAGCCCCAATCTATTATATAACTTTCATTATTTAGAAAGTCCTTGTGACCTTAAAAGGCTGAGAGATAGTAGTCAAAACACGTGACCAGATACCTATGACCCTCCGCACTTAGTTCATGGTTTGCTTAAATATCGTTGTAAGAATATATGAAGCTTCTTGTCAAAGGCAAGTATGAGTCCTCTCTTATGGAACCCATGCTCTCCCTTGAGTATGTCTTGTTATTGCTAATAAATTCTTTCTTAAACCATACTTTGGATTATCTCTGAAATTCTTTTTTGTGATGAAATCAAAACCCACAGGGCAACACACTGCACCCCATCAGGCAACATATCTGACCTAGAAGTATCAGGCAACATATCTGATCTAGAGACCTTGTATTTTTTGTCAGGATAGATAGATAGTCATAAAAATAAAATCTTAAGTCGCTAATTGGCTAAACAGAGCCCCTCTTTGCCAAGGGCACCCTAGGGAACCCTTAAAAACTGAGTTCCCAGCCATGACAGGTGAGATGTCAGTCATACCTCATTATATCCCTTACCTTTTGCAACTTAGATACAGTAACTGACCAGTATTAGTATGTTAAAATAGAGATCATAAGACTGATAGAACAGATTTGTTATGACAATAAGATATGACAATATAAAGAAGACCTAAGGCCATGTCAGGCAAGGGTCAAGTCACCCACCCTACACTTAAAGAATAAAGTATGTTATAATTGCTCCAAGGCTTTTTTTCTCCAGCAGCTAAACAAGCACTGACCTTAAGATAAACTATGTTAAAGCAGTCACAGCTCAACCAGGGCCAGTAACTGGTCCTCCTGTTCCTCAAGCCATAACTACAGCTTAATTAGACAGAAAGTTGATTTCTCTAACTTTCTCCTGATAAGAGACCACCAATCATGGACCGGTTCTGGCCAGTTTTACAGAAGCTGCACATTTGAGTGTCTTTATTTCCCTTCTTCACCTTTTGATATATGTGGCTTAATTCTAATACATTTAAATGTTAGTTCTCCACCCTAAGGTTAACATGGGATGCATGTAACATTTTGCTTATTACACATGCACACAACAACCTCTGATGAATATTCATAGCTCCCCCTATATCCTCTCAAATGTGTGTCTTTGGCCAACCCTTTAGTTTAAACTTCTGTCTTACCCCTCCCTCATTCCCTCAAAATGTTTTCTTTCAGTTTTTTGTTTGTTTTTGAGTTGGAGTCTCACTCTGTCGCCCAGACTGGAGTGCAGTGGCCACTCCCGGTCACCGCAGCATCGACCTGCTGGGCTCTGGCGATCCTTCCACCTCAACCTTCCAAGTAGCTGGAACTACACGCGTGCGCTAGCATACCCGGCTAATTTTTGATTTATTGTAGAGATGAGGTCTCACCAAGTTGCCTCCAGGCGGGTGTCAAACCCGTGGGCTCAGACAATTCACTCACCTTGGCCCCCAAGGCGGGGATTACAGGCTGAGCCACGGAGCCAGGCTCTCTTTCAGTTTTTTAAAGCCAGAGGCTGTACTTCTTGCCTGCAGTTTATAATCCCCTTCTTAAAAAGTAAAGTTCTCCTTTCTAATTTATAAATCGTGTGATTTTTAAGTTAATGAGAGAGAGGGAGAGAGAGAGAGAGAGAAAGAAAGATATAAAACTTAACATAAGCAGGGCTGACACACTCCTTTCCTTCACAAATGACCCACAGGGAGGTTGTTAAGAACTGACTTCCTAGCCGGGCTCGGTGGCTCAGCCTGTAATCCTGCGCTTTGGGAGGCCAAGGTGAGTGGATTGCCTGAGACTGCGGGTTCGAGACCTACCTGGGCAACTTGGCGAGACCTCATCTCTACAATAAAATCAAAAAATTAGCCGGGCGTGGTAGGGCGCGCCTGTAGTTCCAGCTACTTGGAAGGCTGAGGTGGAAGGATTGCTGGAGCCCAGCAGGTCGAGGCTGTGGTGGCCAGGAGCGGCCACTGCACTCCAGTCTGGGTGACAGAGTGAGACTCCAACTCAAAAAAAGAACTGACTTCCAGATGTTTAAGCCTTCTTTAGTCAGCAGTTAATCTGGCCCCTTGTAAGTACTCTCCAAGTTTAGACATCTCTGTGTTCTCACTCTCTTCTCTGGGCAATCCTGAGGTCTCACATATAGGCCTTTTGTAGCAACTCCTCACATCTAGCTGTGTCAGGTCACTGCTCCCATGCTTGTCCCCAGCTATCTCACCACGTGGAAGGAAGACACCTGTGCATCTTTGTGATTTCAGTTGAATACCTCAGCATTACTGTTTTAGTTCACATCTGGACACTTCCTATCTATCTCTCTGTAGTTAGTACTAACTCTAGTACTAAGTATCTGCTTGCAAATTTCTCTCAGGACAAAGGTTTTTAAAAATAACTCATTAAAAAAAGTATTCTTTCAGGAAATGCACCAAGCTCACAGAGTGTGAAATATTAAAGTGAAAAGCATGGGCATTTGAGTCAACAGCCTGAGTTTGCTCCTTGACCATGGGCCTTGGGAAAGCCATTTAGCCTCTCTGAGTGTCTGTGTCCTCATTCTTAAAACTGTTGGATGATACTTCTAAGTATTATAAATTAGATTGTGATTATATCACATAAATATAAACTAAATTCATATAAAGTACTGAGTACATAAGGACTCAGGAAATTGAGAGCTATTACTGCTGTCATTAATATTTGTAGTATTATCTCTTCACTGAGACAAAACATAAATTCATCAGCATTTGTTTTACCTGACAGGACTCCTGCATCCAGTTAAGGACACCGTAAGGGATACCCTACAGGAATCGACTTTTCCTTCCCTTAGTGTCTAGACTTGGAAAATAGGAGACTTAGTCATAACCCCAAATGATTCTCATAATAAGACACCATGCTTCCTAAAAAATGAGGCATAAAAACATACAGACTGAGTCCAAAACAGCAAATACATAGGATCTAATATGGGACCTCAGCCAGATTTTAACAACTCAAAGAATTCATTTGACCTTCATTGGAATACTGTCTGAGGAAACCTGGGAAGGGAGCAGTCATCAGCAGTGGGTAACAGATATAAATAAAAACCAATGTAATAACCAAAACTAATTTTATTCATGTGTTGGAGGGGAGGAAGACAAGCATTCATAGAGAAGCCGAAAATACCACAATCCTTTCTCATAACCGTTTAGTAACCTTTAGAATATTCACGTAGAATTTCATTCCTCACAGCAGATATTCATGGGGTGAGAAGGGCGCAATTACTGGGGCAGGGCTACTAAACATAGAAAGTAGGAACTTTAAGGCATCAGGGAGTATTTGTGAATAAAGAGTGTTTTTATTTATTTAATTTTTTGTAGCATTAATCATGTTGCATCTTGCCATGGTGTTGTCATTTCTCTTGCATGCACACACTGAATTACTGAGTGATGCTATGCAATGTGTCTCACACGCTCTGGCACTTCCATTTCATACTTCACAGTTTTAGTGTCACTTTGAGGTTTGAAATGTTTCACAGTTATTTGCTATATGTGGGTGCCAAAAAAAAAAAAGCCAGCCTATATCACTGAAAAAGATACTGCAGGAATAGAAAATGGTTAGAGTCAGATGGGAATTTTTGTCTCATTAACACTCAGAACTTTATCAAAACTGAATTTACTTTTTATCAAAGTCTAGTTTATGTTTTACAGATGTATGAGGAGTACAATTATTTTTCTCTCCTCATCCAATTTGTATAAAGTTAAATATAAACTATTATCAATGTAGAAAAGATTCTATAGTTAGAGGGAAATTTAAAACACCATACATCTTTTCTAGCCTTACAACTTGCCCATATGTTCTAACATAACAAACCCAAAAGTCTCAATTCGGTCACCTGATCTAATCCAGTATAAATATTGAGTGAGTTTTTATATACATATCTCAATGCATAGTTCCATTTAATGTGTTAAAGTCAGCCTCTTTAAACAAAGATAGGATGACTTATATCTGCCACAAATATACACTCGTTAAGACTGGTAACACACTGAGTAATACATTCACCGACACTTGCAAATAATGACAGGCATGTTACCGTCAATTTTTGTAAAGCAACAGCAGATCCAATAACATCCTACATTCTCCCCATGTTTGCTCACTAATGACACCCTCCCATTATACACACAGACACACCCACAGCACATTGGCATTTGACCACCTAATCACAAATAAATAATGACAATAAATACGTAAAAACACAGAAAAGGAAGCATTTCACACAGAATAACTGTCTTGAAGAAAATTCCGGCACAAATCAAGCACTCGGGAAAGTTTTATCGCTTTCCTTTCCTTGTCTTTCCAGCTCCACAAGATGCCCCTCACTCAAGTTCAAATATCTGGTTTGTTTCGATACAAACAGAAACTGCAAACCACTGGTAAGCATGTAAGGAAAGCAAAAAGAGAAATAAGAAAATAAAGATGGAAACTCAAAGAGTGATCCTTTTAGGCGTGATCTGAATAAGATTTTCCTATCCGAAATTATTTTCCTCCAACAATTTAAAAGAATTCTTCCCTTTCAGGGACAGGGAATTTATGCTTACAATTCTGACTATCTGAAATATTATAATTAATTACTGGAATGTAAGAGAACAACATTTTCTTATCTGAGAGCTCCTGCTCTTAACAGAGAAACCAACAGTAACTAATTATGCTAACATGTTGACAGCACTGTCAAAGGTTCAAAGGTCCTCCTTGAGTTTCAGATATTCTGACAGGAATTCAGCATAATTCTGCAAGTGTGTGTGTATGGAGACAAGGGTCAACCTGTGACAAAATGGATGTAAGAAAGGCTGGTCAAGAAAGACTGCTAACATGCCATGTTTTATGTTCTCAACTTTATCTAAATCCTAACTTGACAAGGCCACACCCAAAATGCAAAACTATTATATTTTACATTTGCAATTTTCTCTTTAAATGAATGTGCAATAAGATGCTTAGCAGCAACAGAGAAATCATACAATTTTATTGTAAGGATGAAAATATACTACAAGAAAGCAGAGACATTCTGACCCTGAATTTACAGTAGCCTCAAAGTACTAAAGTTGTATCAAACAGGCTTAAGAAATTAACAAAAAGTTCTCAAAATAAATGAATTTAAATTCATGTTAAAGCTTAAATTAGTAATTGTAGTGGCATGATTAGGAGTAGATTGGTTGGAGGAAGGGTGGAAAGAATGGATCACAAAACACACACCAAACTTCATAACTATCATAACTTCCCAAAAAGGCTGGGAAGTACTACCTTAGGCAGTAGGCCAAGGTCTCTGTGATCTCTAAAGAGAGCAATAGAGCTTTCAGTCAACTGTTTTGTTTACTTTTTAGTTAGTTATGCTCACATTGCTCTTTGTGTATCAAACATTCTATCAGGTTCTATGAAGTCAACAAGAGCTATAAAATATGTGAAACATACAGCCAGAGCCATCAATAAAATTAGAAAATAGTATCTTACACAGAATAAGAACTTATTTTTAAAATATTCAGAAAGCAATAATTTAGAATACTCTTGTGAATGTCAAAGAGAAAATGATTCCTGTTAAAGGAAAAATCGAATGGTCAACTGTTGAGTAGCTGAGAAAGTTTCAAAAGAAAAAATTGTTCAGATATGAGAGACAGAGAGATTTCATTGGTTCTAACATTCACTGGAGCACTTCTACATGTCAAATCTGATTTTCTCATTGTCTTTATTGCAAAATTAAATATTCTTTTAAAAACATGTTTCAGTGTCAGGTTTGGTGGCTCATGACTATAACACCAGCACTTTGGGAGGCCAAGGCAGAAAGATCACTTGAGCCTAAGAGTTCGAGACAAGCCTAGGAAATATAGCAAGATCTCATCTCTACAACAAAAACAAAAAATTAGCTAGGCATGATGGCATGTGCCTGTAATATCAGCTATTCAGGATGATGAAATAGAAAGATCACCTGAGCCCAGGAGGTTGAGGTCACAGTGAACTGTGATCCTGCCTCTCTACTCTGGCCTGGGTGACAGAGTGAGAGTCTCAAAAAAACAGTTTCAAGATGATGTAAAAAGAACAGAGGACAAGAAGTATACAAATCTAGTTCTAGTTACATTTGATATGACAAGCTAATTTTGTGGACTTCAGCATGTCACTGAACCTCCTTTATTACTTTTTTGGCCCATGTGACAAAACCACATATAAGAATATAGAAAATATCTTAAAACCACATTACTCAAGTCAGGTGTTACAAAATGGCAGACAGGAGGGTCACATCCAGCAATGGACAAGGATGTTCTAGAAAGGTTAAATCAGAGTGTCTAGATTGTCATGCTTTCTCTAGTTTGCTATAGACTCCACTCCTGCCACTGATCACACCGGCTATCTCACACACTTATGCTACTTATATTAGAAGAGCATCTTAGTTTGGAACCCATGATTTAAAGGAATTATAATTCTGTCATTATTTTGATAGCTAGATTATTATGCTGTATATGGAAAATGGAAGTACTTTTATTACTAAACAGAACTTCAGAATACATAATGTAAAAGTACAAAACTTCCACCAATATCCTCGAATGCTTTTTCTTTCAGTATGCCATGTAATACACTGACAAGAACACTGAATTTTAGAAACAAACTAACAAAAAAGAACACCCAGGTTCTGGTCTCGTCTTTTTCTACTAATAAGACCTGTGACCTTGAATGGCAATTCACTAAGGCTCTCTGGACTTTTGCTTTTTTATTCTAAAGTGGAGGTAGGGTGGTAAACTAAATTGTGTCTAATGTACATTTTATCTCAATGACTCCTACAATTCTGAGATAAAAGGAAATTTCATTGTGTTAACCCTATTTCCTAGAACTTTGTGAAAGGTACAGACCTTTAGAAATAAACAGATTTGTCTAAGCTAAAGAAGGAAATGATGTAGGAACTTGGTAGATTGACAGAATCTAAATACAGCAATAAATGAACAAAAGGAGTGATCATTTCCTGAAATGCAGACAGTAGTAAATAAAATGATGGAAAAGGCCAGGCGGCAGCTGAGCCTATACTCCCAGCACTTAGGGAGACCGAGGACAGTGGATTGCCTGAGCCCGCAGGTTCGAGACCAGCCAGGGCAACTTGGTGACACCTCATCTCTACAACAAATAAAAAATTAGCTGGGCATGGTAGTGTGTGTCTGTAGTTCCAGCTACCTAGAAGACTGAGGTAAAAGGATCCCAGAGCCCAGCAGGTTGAGGCTGCGGGGGCTGTGAGTGTGCCACTGCACTCCAACCTGGGCGACAGAGTGAGACTCCATCTCAATAAATAAATAAATGAAGACAGAAAAGCCCTCACTAATACATGGAATCAACATGGCGTAAAAATTCTTTAGCAATCATGTGAAGTTGTCTAATGCTCATGACATGAGGCTACAAATTAAGAACTCTATACTGTAGTGTCTGTTGTGTCATTTATGTGTGATTGTAGCTTCTTATTTAAAGATACTGAGCCTCAACGGCCTCATTTACTAAAAACAGGGAATAATAATGCTTTGAAACTGCAAAAATATATACACATCAAGTTGCAACAGACACGTATTGTTTATAAGATAATTTTCTTGAGTCCCTTAGTGTTGGCAGAGGATACCCACCATGGACCCTTAGCATCCCTGACAATTATACTGGGTATGGCACAAATGTAGTACTGTGGCCACTTTGCTCTTTATCTAGGCCTTTTCTGAGGTTGTGTTTGCATCAAGCAATCTGAAGGAATGAAATAGCATCTCTCCCTGGGACCAAGAGCAAGCTTACTCTAAAGTCAATAGATTCCCCAAGCTTGTGTATTTCTGTTGTCACATAAAGCTACTATGTGTAGCATCTACCTGAGCCTGTCTACATTGCCCCCAGTGAACTGGGGGGCACTTGACATGGATATGTAGCCCAGCCTGCATGCTGTGCCACATGTAATATGGTCCTTGTCTCTGACAAGTCCTGATTCAGTGTCTTCTGCCTGCACCCATGAAACCGGCAGTGCTAACATTTTAGCTTGGAAATTTGGGGAAATCCCACACCCTTCACAAACCCTGTGAAGGTGCTTAGTGTCGGTGACCAGCACTGACTAAGGGTGGGTTAGGACCCGCACCAGAGAATCTGGACAACGAGAAGAGACCACTCAGAGGCAGTTCTTCTGAGAACAGTCTGATCAGGACTGAAGCCAAATTTTATTCAGACTCCTTCCAACTTATATACCATTTTCTATACCCTCCAGCAGTGTGATAATCACTTATTGGGGGCGTACAAGTTCCGTGCTTTACAAACTATGCATCACAAGACCACCACGAGATCTGCAATTTCCAAGCAAACAATTCGAATTCCATGATGCCTGCCATGCTTACATTAAGGTCACAGGTGCACAATTTCAAAACAAATCGTTCAAAGTGTTTTCCATAATGTTCAATGAATCATTCATATTATACTCTTTGTTCTATACCCTGATTAATACAAAAAACTTTTCTAAGTTAACTCTAGGTTCAATCCAAGTTCACTGACTCCCAATATTTTTAACGATTAATATTATCAACTTAACACTATACTATAATCTATAAGTTTAGTTAAATGACTTAACTGTCAGTTATACTATTAACCTATTATGATTTAACGTAATGCCTTATAACTCAGTTAAAACTTATTCTTAAATTACCAAACTTTACTATAATTCATATGAGTTTCATATGTCTAAACTTTAATTTTTATATGATCTAGTGATTGGACTTTAATACTATGCTATATCTTATTAAGCTATACCTTATCGTTAATTCTTTTATAAATCATATAGTAATTAT
>NW_007250545.1:1218399-1341475 GCF_000164805.1 Carlito syrichta
TTAGCCCTAGGGGAAACAGCTTTCCAAAGCTGACTACCCCGTCTACCAGGAAATAGAAGTTCAAAAATATCTAGAAAGAAGTAAAACTTAGAAAGACAGAGAAAAATAATTCTGCTGTGCACTTTCCATCAGGTGTATTGAGATTTACTTATAAGCTTTACTGCCATGTATGCACACTGGTCACTAATCACACGCCAATATTATAGGTATAACTGATATCCTATGTCAGAGGCGACCTTCCAGATGGGCCTTTACAGGCCTCAGCCATGTAGCTATAGATGTTGGCTCCCAACAGCTTAGCACATGTATGATTGTTAGATAAACTTAAAGTAGGTAACTCATACATATTTCACTACCTTGTCTTGGTAGAATAATCACAGTCCAGTCATTTAATTAAGAACCAGGAAGAGAATTTTTGTGACGCTTGTGGTCCTGCTTCTTCCTGGTTCTCACACATTGTCATCTATTAGGTAATTCACCACTCTACCATCAGTGTCCCACCCTGCCATCCACTCAACACTACTGATGATAAATACCGGTACTTCACCATTTTTATTTACTCTCACATAATCAAAATTTTTTCCACTTTAATGTCTCACTACCAAAGATTTTCTGATCCTGAGCTAATCCCAGATCTGCTACACTAACTGTGAATAAAGTTACTGTAATGCTATCTAGCACCAAAATCTAAAATATATTCTCTTTGTGGAAACTTTACAAGTTATGCTTCCGTTCCTTAATTGCACTTGAAACTGTTAGAGAAAACAGAGCAGAAAAGACCATAAAATTGCTTAGGATCATAGATAGGAACTTGGAGATTTAAGTGCCACCTCTACTATATTTTGTCAGAATGTAAACATAATTGCAGGTGCTTAGAAAAAAAAAAAAGACAAGTATACCAATAAAAATCTTACATGCTGAACACCAGGAAAGCAATAACACTTCTATTATAAACCATTTTATGTGATAATTGCCTTTTGAGAAATAGAGATAAGGATATTATCACTAACAGAAAAGCTTTAAAAAATGTAAATTCCTGATTAGAATCTTTTTCCAGTGAGGTAAACAGCTATTTGTACATGAGTATTTCTTTTCTGTTTTCTCACCAGCTCTTAGCTTTCCTCACATGTCATACCATTATTTGTTTTAGGTAGTATATCTCAAACACCTAGACACACTTTCTCACCTTGCGTTAAGAGTCACATTTTTCCCATGCCTAAAACTGAGTCTACTTGAAAGGACAAAGAATCCGCGCCAAACCATAATATGTTGTTTGTCCTCAAGTGAATTTGGCACTTTTTATTGTTTATCTAAATAAACTTGCCAATGGTATTAACAACCAGACAGAACAGGAATCTGACTCATTTGCAGCCAGTCACAAAGCTCTGGGCTCTAACACTGACCAGTTTTGTGACTGATTGCAAAATCAGAAACCAAGGTGAAATAGAGGATGAAACCTGGTCCCACTGCTAATTAAGACACTTCTGCTGAAAATCCCATTTCCCAGTATACCTGATGCCAAAAACATTTGTCACAGTGACTTCCTCACAGTTTATTAAGTGGTGAAGTTTTTATTAACTCTTTAAAGCCACAGGATACACTAAAATTCTAAAGCCACATAATATACTCAGGCACCAATGTAGCTTGAACATGGTCACATAAACTAGAACATTGGTTTTCAGGTAAATGCTGGGTAAATGTATCATACTAAGCATTTGATTCTCTGTCAAGTGTAATGTTTATATACGATCTGTTGACTGAAGGGAAGTGAAGGAAGTGAGAACATGAAAACCTCCTGTATTTTCAAGAAAGTTCTCTTTTTACAAAAGCACTTTGTACCTGTTTTACACTAATATAGGATCATCTGCTTTTTTCTATGTACATATATACTCTCAATGAGTCACCCACAATATGTCTAATATTTTATAGTTTACATTATGTTTTCACACACAAATCTCATTTGGTTCTCCTAACAATATAGTCAGCAGTCATTTTTGTCATCACCGAGGATGCAATAAATTAAATAATTTGACCAAGATATCACAGCAACAGAATCAGACCTTCAAGTTTCATCTCTGGTCCCTAAATCCCAGATTCTTTCCAAGTAGATGCAGGGAATTTACTGTGTGGCATATTTAATCAGGCTCCCATTATCATCCATGAACAGGCCACCCTTCTGGATGATGTTCACAGCATGAATGCTCAAATGCAAGGTCTTCTTGCTATCCTCTACAGCCACAAAAGCCCTCCTTTAAGCAGAGCAAATATTTTCTCCTGAAAGGAATGTTTACTTCAGGACTACCAACACAAGAACAAATCTAGGGAGATGTAAAATTCACTCTAGGTTCATAAAAATAAAAACTCGCAGGCCAACCACAAAAAGGAGTATAACCTCTTATAACTGGGAAAATTAACACTTTGAGAGTAACATTCCTTTTGCAAGGGAAAGAATGATCCAAATCTAATGTCTGGGCTATTAAAATTTCTGTAGGAAATAAATGACTAGAAAAGTTATATACTCATTTGATTTTATTGCCAAAGCATAAAATTCTCCCTAAATGTAATTATGCCTATAAGTAAATAAAATCATTTGCAAAAGGCAGATCTGAGAAAACTGGGCTTCCAGTTATTATTTTTTTCTTAAATAAGGCAAAACTTATACAAATTAAAATCAGGTTTCACTTAAAAGCCAGGCAAAGAAATGCCTTGGGCAGTATAAAACCATGGTCTAGCACTGGGTCCTAGAATTCTAAGCATATAGTGTCTGCCATGCTCTAACTACTCACAGAACAATGTTATCCAAGAAACTGTCCCTGAGCAGCAAAACAAACTTCATGGCCATTTGGGGCAATTCATCATTGTTGGTCCAGCAAAGTAATCATGCCCTCACCTTTTTTACAGAAACAGTCAATTCATTCCCATATTCTTGCTGCTCCTCCCATTCAAGGAAACTATCTGTGCTCCCATTAATAACTGTGGTACTGTTAGAAAGGACTCTCTGGGTAGATGTAGGAACAGTCACCATTTCACAATAAAAAAAGAAGAAAAACAAAGTGACCATCAAAGCCCATCCCAAAGCTAATATTCTAAGCTTTTAAATACCTGTATAGCACTAGCTTTCTATTTATTTACACTAGCAAAAACATATCTGTTTCCTTGGATTTCTTGAGCTCTCCAATCTATAGCATAATAGCCCCCTCAGATGTCATTTCTTTTCTGGGGAAAGTTTCTGAAATGCATCAGGTCTTGGTGACTTTGGTCAGACAAGAAAGTGGAGGCAGAAGCAATAGTCAAATATTTCACTACTGACCTGTACAAGCAATCAGTGCTGAATTACCTAGCTGTCACCACTTCCCGGCATTCTTTGTCTTCATCCATGGGACACCTCTGTGAGGACCTACTGAAAATAACACTGCCACTCAGGGATATCTTGGGAAGAAGTAGGAAAGATTCAATTGCTATAGAACATAATTGACAGTAAGGTGGTTTTCATTTATTATGTGAAAATGATGTTGGGTACTTTAAATGCCAGCTTTCTTCTGAAAGCTCATCATTCTTTTTAAAAATAAGATAGCCTTTCCAAGCAGTTAGGATTAGGTCAATTTTAAGAGGCAAACTGAGATGCTGAGAAGAAAAGAAACTTGCTCAAGGTTATACAATAATTTAGGACAACCAAGTATCATTTCCATACTCTCAAAGCACTTGAGAGACCCTCATTCCTCCAAGGACCTCAACTTTCTCCTAATTCCATCAACACTATGAGTTCAAGAGTGCAAGCTTTAGATTTAGAAAGACTAAATTTAGATTCAAATCTTGGTTCTGCCATTTACTATTGGTGACAGATTGGGTTTGTCTAGTTCTGACCCCAAGTTTTCTCATCTGTAAAATGCAATTGATAATGTGCAGATCTTGCAGGATTTGAATAATGCATGACTTGATATAGTGACTGATAAGTAGTAGATGCTCAATATATGCTATTTGTCAGCTGCTCTGTCCTATTCTCCATTAATTGGCTTTCAATATATCAATGGAAGCATTTTCTTGTTTTTAAAACCAAAAATGAATTTGTAGAGATGTAAATATATTTTCAAGCTTCTATGGAAAAGAAAAAAAGCAAAGATCATTTATTTACAGTGCTACAGCCAGATATTCCAGACTGTTTCTGAATGCTGCTTAAAGTCCACACCTAGTGGTTGAGTACAGTTGGAAACCAGAAACTTCAGAAAAAACTGCCATCAACTCAATCACTAAGTAAGATGTACTTATAGCACCTATTAAACATGTTATGGTAATACATTACATGTCTTCATGAATGTCTCTACCATGACTACATCTTCACTAAGTACAGAGTACTCATTGGACTTCTGGAACAGTTTTAAAAAATAAAATGTCTCCAAAATAATGTTTTGATTCATTAAGTGCAATGGGATAAAAACCAGATGGATTTGGCAGCAGGCATGCTCCCTTGGTTTTCAGGCTCCTTCAGAGCAGTGCCAGCTCAGAGAAGGGATGATCAATGTCTCACATTCCACACTTCAGGCACTAATAGAGCCTTGGCTCCAGGTTTCCCAGTGTTCAGAGGGAATGCCAGAACACACATGCTGTGACAGAATCATTTTGGAAGAATTCATGCAGACCAGAGAAATGAGTAACTACCTTGGGCACTGAATATCTCAGGCAACAGCTGTTTTACACCGGACAGTGATAAGGATCGATCTCTTTATTCTGCGCAGTAACTGTCATACTGTCAATGTTCACTAACACACACACACACACACACACACACACACACACACACACACACACTCACACTAAGACACTAGGTCCTCATAAGGCATAACTCAGAGACCAGTACCCTATAACAGAAATACACCTCAATGGCACATGGGTCAGTTTGAGAAACCACCTGGCTTGCTTAAACCTGGTTAGCAATTTATGCTTACACTCAATATTCCCTTTATTCCATTATTCAACAATCATTTACAGCATAATTTTTAGGTTCTCAATGAGCCATCATTCTTCTATGTAGCCACTGGGGATGGAAATACAAATAATATAAGTAAGGTCTTTGTTCTCAAAGGCTTACTTTAACAAAGAATTCAGATCAGTACACAGGCAAAACCAGTCTGGTGGAATATGTTCTTAAAGCTACAAATATGAGAAATACCTAACACCTCTCCAAAATGGTAATAAGAACACTGTCCTACCATTTTGGAAGATTGTTGGTGTTTTATAATACTACTTCTCTGGCAATCAGTATCTCTGGAGTAGAGTACTATGAAGAAGGGATTTTGTATTTTATTTTTAAAATATTTGGCCTGAAAAAGTAACTTATCCTAGTATATTCTGGTATAAAGTAACTTCCTAAGTCAGGGTACAAATAAGCGGCCTCATCAGCAGGAAATGGCAAGAAATTTATAAAAATCCTGGCTATTCAAGTCTTGGTAGTAGTGGTAACTGACAATAACCAATATTAGCTAGTCAGTGATAGGATTATCTTCTACTGAATGCCTGCTAAAAGATAAACATGTAGAGGTTAAAATGTATGCTCTTATAAGTTCAAAAATATTTTTGGCTCAGTACAATAGATTCTGCTTTTCCCTACCTGATCCCCCTCCTCACAAAGAAGAGGAGTGTCTGGTGATTGCCTGTCCCATGTATCCTTCTCTCCCAAAACCATTTTTATCTATAGATTCTGCTGAAATGTTGTTCCTACAAGGTTATATTGGTACCATATTACCAACACCCCTGTCCTGACCATGGCTTTGAAGTCACCTGATCCAGTCTAGGCCTATCTTAACCCTCTCTCAGAAATAAAAGCACTACTATAGTCTGAAAGTTTATGCCCTACCAAAATTTCATACATTGAAATCCGCCCCCTAAGGTGATAGCATTCAGAGGTAGAGATTTGGGCAGGTGACTAGTTCATAAGGGTTCTGCTCTTATAAATGGGATGAGTGCCTTTCTAAAAGAACCTCAAGGAAGCTTGTTCATCCCTTCTGCCATGTAAGAACTCATAGAAGGTGCAATCCATGAGGAGCAGGCCCTTACCAGACACGGAATCTGCTAGTGCCTTGATCTTGGATTTCCCGGCCTCCAAAACTGTAAGCAATAAATTGATGTTTATAAATTATCCAGTCTGAGGTATTTTGTTATAGCAGACTGAATTGACTAAAACACTAAGAAAATGAAGCCATGAGATATGTGGAGTACAGCATAAAGATCATGTTGACAAAGAGTCTGAGATAACCATGTTGAGTTATGTGTAAAATGAAGAGGAGGAGAGACTGATATGTGAGAATAAGCAGAAGAAAGCAGTCAGAACAAGAGAAGCAGAAATCAGAGACCACATGATCCTCAAAAGAGAAAGGACAGCCTCAGTTTTTGGTAGATTTTCAGATCTCTTAAGGCCTACCTGTATATTATGTTCCCATTCTTTACATTTAGCATCGCTCTCACTTAAAATAAGTTCCCTTTACTTGAGTTGGTCTGTATGAGTCTCTGTTCTGTGCAACTCAAAAATGTATAAGGACAAACGCAGTAGCTAATTCCAAAATTTACTCATGGTAACCCTACCCTCATCACCTTCCTTCTATCCTGACAGTCAAGTTTCTTCCTGCATTTGCTCAGAAACATTTATTTATTCTTTCAGGTTGAGGAACAGGTTATAAGAAGCTCAAGGAGCCATTCACAGCCAAATTCATACCTTAGTCCTCTTCACTACCAACTGCTGCTACTTGATGATCTCAGTTTGGAGCATCTGACACTCTAATCGCTGCCTCCTACTTTTTTAAGCTATTCCCCACCAGCCACAAGTTTTGATACCCACCAGGACCTGCAATTCCTTGATAACATCACCTTTTCACTCTCCCTTGCCACCTTCACATTTTAGCTAGCTCAAATTCCAAAGTCAATCTTTATGATGGCTCATACTCTCATTGACTTTCAATTCCATTTCCTCCCTCTCATTTTGTCATCTTCAGTTGAAACAACACAAAACCCTAGTTAAATCTAAGTCCCTTCACCTGCCGTGCGGTGTTTTTACACTGTATGATTGACATGATGGGAGAAAACAAAAATATGACTGATCTCATCTAACATTCATTAATACAAACTCAAGTGGACATTAATGTTATCCAGTAATCATACTCCATTCCTCAGTTCATTCACTTTCCCCTGTCTATCTGATATTTTCTCTCATGAAATCTCCAACCTTTCCCTATGCCCTTACTTTGAGCTGACATCCTTGCTTTTTATTTTGTTGTGAAGGCAATCAGAAGATATCTTCCAATATCCCCACCTCCAACACCTCCCCTGTCTTTACTTTGAGCTGATATCCCTGCTTCCTATTTCACCAAGAAACAAGAGGCAATCAGAAGAGACCTTCAAAGCCCCCTTCCTGAGAGCATCTGTCCCCATATACTCTGTGTGCCTTCTTATTACTAAGGGTGAAGATATTCTAAATTCCTACCTGAAGCAAATCCCTCTACTTGTACAATAGTTCTCATCCACTCTAGGTTCTTAAAATATTGCTCCAGCAATTCTTCCCTGTCCTTCCTTCATTAGTGATCTTTCCCTCTCCTCTTAATTGTTCCTGTCAGTATAAAGATATGTTGTCATTTCTCCCATATTAAGAAAAAAAAGTTCTCTCTTGATCTCACCTCTCTCAGCAGGCACCCAATTTCTGTGTTCCCCTTCACAACTCCTTGAATAGTTTCTGTTTACTTGTCTAATTTCTCTCCCCCTATTCTTTCTTGAATTGACCACTCTACTAAAATAGCAGGTGTTGAGGTTACCATTGACCTTCACATTGCTAATTCCATCATCAATTTTAAGTTCTCATTTTACTTGATCTAAAAGCAGAATTTGACACAGTAGATCGACCATTCTCTGCTTGTGGAAATGCTCTTCACTCGGTATCCAGCATATCTCAATCTCCTGTTTTTGTTTTGTTTTGCCTTTCTTCCTCAGTTGCTGCTCCTTCTCAGTCTCTTTGCTCATTTCCCTGACATCTCAATACTCCGTGCTTACTTCTCAGACGTCCCTAACTCACTCTTATAACCGTATAATATAGCCTCATATTATTAAATACAGTCTATAAACTGAAGTATTCCAGGGTTATGACATCTGAGCTTGGTACTCCCCCATGAATTCCAAACACAGATATCTGACTTTCTACTCAATATTTCTACCTAGACATCTAAAAGACATCTCAGACTTTATGCAGTAGTCCCCTCTATCAGAAGAGGAGTCGTTCCAAGTCCCCCAGTAGAAGCTGTGGTTAGTACTGAACCCTATATACATACATATGTGTGTGTGTGTGTGTGTAGTTTTTCCTATACATATCTATGATAAAGTTTAATTTGTAAATTTCACACAGAGGTTAGCAATAATAACTAATAAAATAGAGCAACTATAACAAGATACCAGCATCACCACTCTTACAGTTTGGGGTTATTAGTAAGTAAAAAAAGGTTACTTGCACCCTAACACTCTGATACCACAATAGCCTGATAAACAAAATGGCTACGAAGTGACTAAATGGATGCGGAAGTGGGGAGCAGCTACAGAATGGCTACCTTGGACAAAAGAATAAATTCTGGAGGCTCATATTTAGAACTAGCATCTGAAGTGTGCAGGAGCAGTCTTGAGGACTAAGCCTTCAATATGTGGGACCCAATATCAACTCCAGGTAAATTGTGTCAGGACTGAATTGAATTTGAGGACACCCTGCTGATGTCTGCTGGAAATTTCTTAGTGTGTGGGGAGAAATCTCCACACATTTTGGTGACCACAGAAATATTAGTAGAGAATAGAGGAAACACACTTTGTTTTTTCCTTTATATCTCAGAATTCCATTTCAAAATTAGTAAAAAAAATTCCATTAATTTAGTCTCCGCTTATTTCTTTTATATAAACATATGTCAATCTCTGCACAATATTATCCCAGAAAGACAAATAGATCTTAATAAGTTCAGCCACAAGTGTTTAAAGTTAACTTTGCTCTATTTACTAATCAACACTTAATAATCAGATTTGTGCCTAAAACAGGTTAAAGTCATACCAATGTGGTTTTTTTTTTTTCTTTTAACTTTTTTACTTTAAAGATGTAGAGTACAATTCAGGGTTAGGTATACAAAAGTTCATTATGCAGGTACTCTTGTTAATGAGGTATGCCCCCTCCTTCCCCAGGCAGATTCCCACTACTACCAATCCCACTTCCCTGCCCCCCTCCCAGCAGTTTCCTACTACTGCCAATCATTTTTTATAGTATTATGATAACTGTTCAAGGTCCATACCAATGCTAATGGGTGGGGTTGACCAACTTCACACAGTAATGCAAAAATAATTATGAGTCCCTTGGCTATATACAAATCACTGAGAGAGGGAAAACGTTCTTTAGCTTAGGTTTTTTTTTTAATGCACCAAAGTGCCTAATATTGCAGGAGGAAATTTATGTGCCATTCAGTAAAGTGTTTAATCACCTTAATAACCGGTTTATGGCTGTTCCTTTCCCAAACTTTCCAAAAGGTATGCGAACCTCAGACTACAAGCAAAACCCCAGTGCCTGCAAGTAGTAACATGGGATCCTTTGATGATAATAATTTATATCAGTGGGAGTGTATGTATATTTAAACACCTCTTCTTAATTCAGAGATACATGAGGGAAGAGTGTATAGCTAGACAGAGAGGTTCATGGCTTGGGTTAATGAGAGTCAAAGGCTTTCCTGCCTATAACCAGATAGGTGAGTTTAATTCTGGGAGAGAATTGACAAACCACTTATCCAAAGCCATACTCTCTCATCAGCTTTCTCTGTAATAAAATGAACATTTTGGTCTTCGTTTGCTCAGTTTCTGTGTCTTATTTCTCAAGTCAATTGTTTCCAAACTCAGAAGGGAAAAGGTAGTGTTCTTGATTTTACCCCTGATTCCTAACCCCTCCCCAAAGTTCCTGTAATATCTGTATCTTTTAAGCAAGAAAGAGGAAAAGTAATTTCTGCGGAACTTAAAGTTCCATGAGGGTAGAGACCATGGTACACATTAGATGGTTCAAGTAAGAGCTTGATACAGCTGCTGAATAAATATATGAATGAAGAAATGAAAGTTGAAACAATCAGCTTATTGCTCACACTTCTTTCCTCCTTCTGACAAGGAAAAACATCCTAGAAAACTGATGCCTAGAATTGAAACTTACTTTTGGAAGTATGCTGTGTTAGTTTCCTATACCATTATAACAAATTATTAGAAGCTTGGTGACTTAAAACAACAGAAACTATTTTCTCACGGTTCTGGAGACTGCAATCAAGGTGCTGGCAAGGGCTACTTTCCTTCAGAGACTCTAGCAGCAAATCCATTCCTTGCCACTTCCCACTTGCTGGCTGCTAGCAATCCTTAGCTTGTGGTTACACCATACCAATCCTGCCCCATGGTCACTTTGTGTGTTCGGTGTGTCTGTAATCTCCCTCTGCCTTTTATAAGGACACATTTGATGGTCCTGAGGGCCAACTTGGATAATTCATGATGCTATTTCCACCACCAAAAACCTCAACATAAAAAAAAGAGTTTTGTTTTTCCAAATAAAGAAACATTCATAGATTCTAGGAATTAGGATCTGACACATTTTGATGGGCATTATTCAGCCTATGACACACACCTTGAGTGAATATTTTCCGAGAATAATTCGATAAGAAAGGTGCTTTCATCAGATCTCCAGTGACAACTCATATAAAATCAAATTAACTTAAACAAATAGAAGAAACTACCCAGTAAGTGACAAAGCTGGGATTTAAGCCTAGGGAGCTAAACTCTCATGTTCTTAGCCATTGAACCATACTGCCTTCTCAAAAGTGGAGTATTCACTGATTCACATAAGCTGGAAAGTCCAGGTAAAGTTTATCTTCAGCAATGCTTGGTCCAGAGACTTAAACAATGTTATCATGACTTGATTTCTCTCCATCATTCAGCTCCTTCTGCCATGTTAATTTTACTCTGGAATTTCAGTGTCCTCTGGGACTTTCAAGCTCACAATAATTTTGCTAGTTTGAGCCCAGTCACTCAACTCACCACTGTGACCAAGAGAATAAGCTAATCTCATAGGCTATGCCTAAATCACATGTCTGAAGCAAGGGAGTCAAGTAACAGCCCTACTCAAACTGCACAGACTCAAGATGGACGAGTGTTTTTTTCAAATCAAATAAGAATGTTGTTACCGGACCTAAGGTTCAAGAATACTGGAAGCCAAAAACAATGTTCACCGAAGAAGGTTTTTACTACAAATAGAAAACAACTTCTGGAAAGTTACTACTCCCTCATTTTACCTCCTCAGAAAAGTTGGCATTTACTTCTACATTATGATCAACCAATGACCCTGGCCCATGTAAAACATCAGACTGACCTCTTTACTCTTATCTACCTGTGTTTCTTGTCAAGTGCAAAACATGGAACAAATGCACTTAATCAGAATATCTCTGCAAGTTACCATTCTATTCTAAGATTTTTGATATTCCCTAAATTGCCCTCTGAGCCAATAATATAAAAATAGTAGAAGACAGATGGTAAAAAGAATGCCTTTCATTTGTCTCTAAATCATTATAATGTTTTAATATCTTTTATATTTAAGATACTATTAATTTGTCAAAAGTTAGTGAACTTAGCCACTTCAAGGGAAGAAGTTATGTTACTACAAAAGCAATGAGTCTCTTGTCTTACCTCAAGGCCTCATCCTGCATCTTTCTATATCAGAGCTTACCAGGTCAGTACAGAAAGAGAAAAAGCATAAAGAAGAAAGGACCCTGTTTGAAACAGTTGTCACTCAGATATGTAATTCTATTCATTTGCTAATTTTAAGCCTTCTGTTTAGGTTCTTTCTGCAAGAGTGTAGGCAAGCAAAATAAAATTCTGACAAGAAATAGGAAGAAATATAGCAATCTAAACCAGGAGGTAACTAAGAAAAGCAGAAGCAGTTGCAAAATTCTGTGTGATGATCTCTAAAAAAGTTATCCCAAATTTTTTCCCTCATTTAGAAATTCCACATAAGGGTCCGTTTTTATGCAGAGAAAGATTACTAAGCTTCAAATTCCAAAGCTTCAAAAATCATATTATTTTGTAATACCAAATTTAATATATGTTTCCACCTCATTGAAAGATCTCTAGTTTCCACTTTTCTTTTAAATTGTTCTGGATCTCAGTCTTAAATTCTTCCAAGTAATTTTGTGGGAATGATTTAAAAAGTTGTAGCATATTTGTTACGTGTTTGTGCGTACCATCAGCCCTCTGTATCTGCAGGTTCCACATCTGCGGATTCAACTAACTGCAGATTGAAAACTTTTTTTAAAAGCAATAAAAATAAAAATACAACAATAAAAAATACAATTTTAAAAACAATACAGCGCAACTATTTACATAACATTAGACTGTATTAGATATTATAAGTAACCAAGAAATGATGTAAAGTATACAAAAAGATGTGTGTAGGTTATATGCAAGTTCTATACCATTCTATATAAGAGGATTGAGCATCTACAGATTTTGGTATCTGTAGGGAGTCTGGAACCAATCCCCCACAAATACCAAGGAATGACTATATACTTGAAATTGTTAAAATATAAAGTACAAGATTTTATAAACCTTATTGATCAGAAAACCATTTGCTAAGTTGTCACCACTGTCGGCAAAGGAATAAGCATAGCACACACAGTCTTTCCTATTATGTTTCTCCAGTGACTTTTAGATATGTAGTCATTTTAAAGTATTATTCAAATACATTATGCCTTCATTTTATATATAAAGGAAAAGATTTGTGATCTGGAGACCAAAGAACACATAAATCTCACACACACATACACAAAACACACACACACATTTATATACAAACTTAGAGACACTCTCACACATACACACACACAGTCCCAGACACACACATACACATTCACACACTCACACTCTCACATACATATACACTTCTAATTCTTTCCAAGCCGGGCTCGGTGGCTCAGCCTGTAAACCCGCGCCTTTGGGAGGCTGAGGTGAGTGGATTGCCTGAGCCCGCGGGTTCGAGACCCGCCTGGGCAGTGAGACCTCATCTCTACAATAAATCAAAAATCAGCTGGGCGTGGTAGCGCATGCCTGTAATTCCGGCTACTTGGAAGGCTGAGGCGGAAGGATTGCCGGAGCCCAGCAGGTTGAGGCTGCGGTGGCCGGAAGCGGCCACTGCACTCCAGTCTGGGCGACAGAGTGAGACTCCAACTCAACAAAAAATAAAATAAAATAAAATAAAATAAAATAATTCTTTCCAGCTGGTTAAAGAACAATCCAATGTCAATTCTAAATATATATGTTTAAAATGGATTGGATGAAATCTTGAGTTTAATTAAGGCCTACTATCAAATTCAAATACCTCAAAATTAGACCTACATTCTATTCATATATTTTATTCCTATGGAAATGCACACTATGTATTATATGGTACTACATGAATAATACGCCACATTAAATGAATTCTATATATTATATAGTAGCTCTAAATTAATATTTAATATGTTACAGCAAATGATTTTACATGAGATTTCTAATTTTAATATTCAATCATTTTAATCTAATAATTTAAATTTTAATAATTTCTAATAGTCAAGATTCATAAATTCTTGGTTGAATGACAACAGAAACTGGTTCAGCAGAAGTATCGAATAGCTATACACTCAAAGAGAAAATTATTTCATATTTTTCCTGAGTTTTCTCTATCAAGAAAAATATGGGCATGTATTTATAGGCAGGCGCAAAGATGATATTTACTAAAGATATTTGATACTATAATCGTTACAGTATATTTTTAAAGTTGCTATCCTTGGATCAAATTCAAGGAATGTTTGGCCTATTCTCACATAAGATATTCAGTTTATGGAAGATAATACAACTGAATTTGTCAGGACTGTCTGATCAGAGACTACATATAGCACACGCAGGACATACTTTTCTTTCTAATCTCACAAACTTTAATCAAGTTCTAGAATTAATGCCACTGATATCTTAGATCATGCTTCCATTCACCCTGAAGTTAATATTGGGCATATGATTAAAAAATAGATCCAAGGTACAGACTTAATATATGCTTTTTGAGATAAGACCTTAGAGAAATGAATTACAATTTTAATTCAAATATAGATTCAAAAATCGGTACTTCATAGCTATCTGGTGAGGCAAATGCAAAAGTTACCAATCAAATGGCTCTGTCCTCAACAGAGTCTATGATAGGATTTTCAGAAGGACCACTGTCCTCTTTGTGCTCTTGATTAAACTTTCACACCCTTCTCACATCCCCTACCCCCAATACCCTTGGCCTCATGATTACAGACTCCTAAGAGAACAATCCCCCACAAGAGACTATTACATGAAAGAGTTAATCACATTCTCCAATGACCCTCAGAACTACTTTTCTCACTCTTCTTACTGCCTGCCTTAATTTCCACAGACCAACAATCTTACATCCTTCCTTCAACCAAGTCTCCCAGTCTTCACTGTGCTCTAAGGAACCCAAGACCTTCCATCAGCTCAACTGATAATCTGTCTACTTTCACTACGTTTCCCTCATCATCTTGTTCTAACAAACAACCCTATTTATCTAAGACAGTTTTTTCAGCAACTCTCTCAAAGAGTAACTATTCTTTCTTCCACCTGACACATACTTTAGGACTTTAGGCAAAGACAATGTCTTCCCTGATTCTCATTGACACTTCCCAACCATTTATATTCTAAAAAAAGGGGGGGGGGGGGTGCTTCATTTTATCAAAGCCAGCTATCTATTGCTTTTGTATTTTTCCAGATTATGATTATTTTACCCTTTTCCTTGCTGCTCAAAACTCCTTTGCATAGTCCCATCCCATCCTCAAGTGAAGAACTTTATTTCTAACTTCATTGAAAAAAACAGAACCAATCCCACTAACTACTCTACCAATCCACCTGCATCTGTGCCCATGTCCCTGCCTACCTCCTGGGGCAACAGATGAGCTGTCCTCACTTCTATTTAAGCATTGATCCTTTTTTATCGAAATATGAGTAACATGTCTCACACTTCTCTGATTTTCCTCCTAGTTGTTCATTTTCTACTATTGGATACGTCACCTCTTGCCCGCTGAATGCTGGAAATCCACAGGACTCAATTCTTGGAATGTTTTATCACCTAGGTGGTCTTATCTAAGTCTATACTAAAATAAAATCTATACTTGTGCTGTCCAATACAGTAGCCACTCACTAAATATAGCTTTCGAACACTTTAAATGTGGCCGGTCCAATTTGAGGGGTGCTCTAAGTAAAATATACACTCACTTTTGAATATTAAATATGAAAATAATGTAAAATATCTCAATAATTTTATACTGACTATTGAAATGATAATATTTTGAACATATTAGGTAAAAAAATATATATATTATTTCAAATATATCATTGAAACTAATTTTACCTATTTCTTTTTACTTTTTTAACGTGGCCATTGGAAAATTTCGATTATGATAGTTGCGGCTCATATTGTATTTTTGTTGGACAATACTGATATATACATTAATGGCTCTAATCTTTCCTATAAGTCTACACTTACAAAATGAACTATTTATCTGGCATTTTGATTTGCATGTCTAATTCTGCAAGCTTAATATGTTCAAATCCCAGCTTTTGGTTTTTGCCATTCAAAACTACATATCACTCTTTCCAATCTCACAAACTAGCTATTCTTATCTTCTAGTTCATCTGGACTAAAACCTTTTGACTCACTTTCCTTCACACTACACATCTAGTCTTTTAGTAAGTACTGACAATTCTGTTATCAAAATAGTTTTGATGTATGTTAAAAAGTGATCTTAGGAATGAAGGAGGTGAAATAAGCGAGAAGGAAGAGCTAGCTAATATAAGAATCCTTTTTGAATTGACCATCACTATAAGACACTGGTTGCTTAACTGTCTAGAACCTTCTGAGAAGCATAATAGAATGTTACTGACACCCTTCTGCCCAGGGAAAGAAAGGAGGAAACATTTATCCATCAGTTGTCATACACCCTTCCTGGTTGCTTACATGTCATTCCTGAACGCAATCCTGGATGTCTAAAGTCAGGAAGCAGTCAGAGAAGTCTAGAGCAAGAACCAGTCACACTAGCTATGGCTATAATGACTAGAAGTGAGGCCAAAAGTATTTGGAGTGGTGTAAAAAAAAGTGTTTCACACAATGGCCTACATGCAGTGGTGCACAGAAACCAGCTCATACATGCTCAGCTGATTATGCACATCTTTTCCCAAATCCTGGAATCAGTGATGTCACACTGGTAGTTTAAAATTAGCTACATTAAGAGTATTTACATGATGGAAATCAGAAAAAGCTACAAAACAGGGATTCCTCCCTCCCACCACTTGAGTCAGTTGTTAAATATGTATTAGCACAGCACTGACTACAAGGTCCTGTTTTCATCCAGGCTCAACTCACCCCTTTTCGGTGCATTCTCAGAACTGCAGCCACATTAACTTTTTTTTTTCACTTCTGTGAAACGTCTGTGCATTCCTCACCTGAGTGGATATGTGCTCAAAACCAAGGGCCCAAATGGCTAGTGTCTCTCTATATCCTTTCATTTCTGATTAGAAACTAGCCAGGACTTTTTTTAGTTTATCTCATTTTTATAATAACTTCCCAAGGCAGCCAGAAATCACCAACCTATTTTAATAATGCTGCTTCCCAACTTCTTCACCTAGAGCTACAAAACTCAGTAGACACATGATCTGGATTCCAACTTATTATGGTTGTTCCGTTACATAAGATGTGTCTCTACCCTTCTAATCTGCCATATCTGGCTTTATGCTGCTACTTGGTGCAAACCACTAAGTCAATGCCACAGCTCTTCTCTGTGTCTTATGCTCTACTGTACTGTTGATGAAGTCTAGGTAACTCTACCTTTCTTTTTTTTTTTTTTTGAGTTGGAGTCTCACTCGGTCACCCAGACTGGAGTGCAGTGGCCGTTCCCGGCCACCATAACCTGGACCTGCTGGGCTCTGCGATCCTTCCGCCTCAGCCTTCCGAGTAGCCGGAATTACAGGCGCGCGCTACCACGCCCGGCTAATTTTTTTGATTTATTGTAGAGATGAGGTCTTGCTGCCCAGGCAGGTCCCGAACCCGCGGGCTCAGGCAATCCACTCACCTCAGCCTCCCAAAGGCGCGGGATTACAGGCTGAGCCACCGAGCCTGGCCTAACTCTACTTTTCTAATGTCTGTAAAATCTCTCCCCTCAGTTCTATTCTCTGTGCTATTGCCTTAATTTAAGTCATCCATTCTCATGTAAACTACTGTCTCCTTATTGGTCTTTAAGCCTCCAAAATTATCACACCCTATCTCTAAAGCTGCAAACATCCTAAAATGCAAATGTGATCACTGCAACTTCTCTTTAACAAAAGCATCTGAATGGTTCCCATAACTTTTAGGTTAGAATTCAGTGTTCTACAGTAGCTATCTCTTATCTCCCTAATCATTCACCAAGCATCGGTGTTACAGTCATGCAAAAACATTTGCATTCCTTCAAAGACGCCATAATCACTTTCTCAGATATCTATTTTCAGGTAGATTCTAAGCCTTCTGACTAAACAGTATTGTAATCCTTTTATCAGTCGTTAAATTTCCTAGGATTCCATCCCTGACTCCTACATCTCAATCAGATTCCTCCCATTGATTTCAAAGCAGATCTTGTTATTATAACAATATCAATTATATTGTACTGTCAATTATACTATATTTATTGTAATTTATACTATTTTGTGCTGTGTACTATATACTATATTGTCTATTATCCTACTTCATACCACTGCAAACAAATTGCATATATCAAATCTGAACTTCTTGAGGCCATAGCATATCTTTTTCTCTCTATACCTCACATATTAAACAAACGAGTGTCAAAAAATGCATGAGCCCCACAAATGCAGTATGGTAGTAACCCCTCACATATATCTTTACTCTTTGCCTGTCTCTCTCTTAAGTGCCAGATCTTCTTTTCCAACTTCCTAATGGCTATCTTCACATGCATGCCTATTTAGCAGACCTAAGGCTGAATTCATTGTATTCCTCCATCCCTTTCCCTACCTTCCCAAAATCTGCTTCTCTCCTGCTATGGTTTGAATGTTTGCATCTCTCCAAAATTCATATTGGAACCTAAGATCTAATTTGATAATATTAAGAGGTGGGATCTTTTGAGAAGTAAATAACTCATTAGGGCTCTTCCCTCAGAAATACAATTAATGCCCTCATAAAAGAGGCTCCAGAGAGTTAACTCATCCTTTTTCCTTCTATCCCTTCCACCATGTGAGGACACAACTTTTGTTTCCTCCAGAAGACATAGCATTCAAGGCACCATCTTGGAAAAAACGGTTGGACCCTCACTAGACACCAAACCTGCTGGCACCTTGATCTTGGACTTCCCAGCCTCAATTGTGAGCAATACACTTATTCTGTGTATAAATTGCTCATGTATTTTGTTATAACAACAGCAACACACTAAACACCCTTTAAATTCCTGTCTCAATTATGTCTATCCAGTTTCCCAATCCAGAAATCTCAATATCTTTTTCAACATCTTTATTTTCATTACACAGCTGATTTTCCAAAATCCTGCTAATTCATCCTAAAATAATCCTGTGATTCTGAATTTACCAAAATATATTAAAAGAAATACTAGCCTCAAGGACTTTAATGGTCCTAATATTTAAAAAATAAGAGGGGTTTTTTTGAGGTTGTTTTTTTGTTTTGTTTTGGTCAAATGAACTGGGGATAGCCAGATTAAAAACAGTAAACATTTCTTTTCTGCAGTATTTTCCAGAGTTTTCAATACATTAACGACCAATAGGAATCTCCAACAAGGAGAAGTATCTTTTTCAACAAGAATATATCTTTTCCAACTTATCTGACTAAAGAACCCTTTGTCAAGGTGACTGAATCACTCAGGGCTAGTGTTCTGAAGAACACACTTTGAGAAATGTTAATGTAACATCTCTCCTCCAGACTTTATGCTTCTCTACTGCCCTAACTTAGGCCCTGCTATCTCTTACCTGGACAGTTTCCTCACTTATCTCTCTGTTGCCAATCTCTCTACAGTCTCTGCTGCCAGTTTTATTTTTCTAACAGAAAGATCTGATTTTACCTCACTCTTTCCCTACCTATAGCTTTAAAATCACCAATGGCTTTCCATTACACTTGCGCTCAAATTCTAGGCCTACTGTTATATTTGCTTCAAAATCTAGCTCTACCCATCCTCCCAACTTCATTTTCTAACACACCTCTCCTTTCTCAAAGTATATCATGTTCTTCCATCCTTCAGAGTTTTAATTCATTTTGTTTCTGCTGTTAAAAATGGTGTCTCCTAATCCCACCCTACCTCTAAACAAATTTCTCCTTAATATCCGTTTCTAATGAGATCTCTTCTGATAAATTTCATTTTGGCCTTTGGTTGGCTACTCCTCAGTGTTTCCATATTGCTTTGCACTTACCTCTATTATAGTAACTGTTACCATGAATGATAAGAAATTACTCTGTTTTTCCCCACCATTACTCTCTGACCCTTTTAACATTTGTTTCTCCAGTTCCTAACATAGTATCTGGCTCAGAGCAGACATTCTTTATTGAATAAAAAAAAAAATACAAAAGAGTGCATGAATAAATACATATCTTTATAAATAAGAGAAAAGAATTCAGATGAGGCTATGAAAACTATACAAGATATGTGTTTCAACAGATCATTTATTCAAATCCTTAGTCTCAGGAAAATGCGACTCACTTAAATCAACCTTACCAAGTTCCTGATAGAAAATAAACCTTTACTACAATTTGTTTTAAGCGAAAACTCCATAGCTCCCAAAAATCTTTATAGGGTTGTAGGGGAATACACTAACAGGTTGCCTGTTCTACCTATGTTGAGCAACAACAGAATTCAGGGCTATAGATGACTCCTTTAGTATCAGTGAAATAAACAGTTTCTGAGCATTTGTACAGCGAAGAATATCACTGCTGGAAGACATGGCTAACCAATTTTCTTCTCCTGAATTTCTCGTTTCCATTAGGGTGCTCTCTTATCAATAGCTGGTGGCACCCAGAGATTAGCAGATCTATTTATCATGCTTTCCTACCTTTCATTGTTAAAATTTAAAGTTCAGGGTATCATCTGAATAAGAAACTTCCATTACAAGCACATGAGAAGCAAACAGTTCTGCCTACTGATTTGCTGAATTTCTTTACTCAACCAAAAACTTACCTTTTGCAATTAAATCTATAGGCTGGCATTTTTCTTTTGTACTAAAAAGGTGTGGCTTCTTCAAAAGAGTTTGCTGCAAGGCCTTCTCAAGATGTCCACCTTTGGAAAGCTCCTTGGGAAAATAAATACGTTTGAGTGCTGCTCGATATTCCTGTACCACATCTACTGTTTCCTTTTTTGTAATCTTCAAAGGTATGTATGTACCAGATTTCGGTTTTTGGTGTTTATTTTTAAAAACATTTACAGATGTACCATGAAATTTATTCTATGAATAAAACGAAAATAAGTTGTAATAAAATTTAATTTTAGAATTCACTATTTAATAAAGTTATATAACTGTATTAATAAATTAATACCATTATAATCTCTGCTAAATACATTTTACAAAGTACCTTACCATACAAAGCCATTTTCTCTAAAGAACATGGCAGTAATCTGCTAAATCAGATGATATTCTCTGCTCTTCAAGGGCATGAGGGCTATATTCTACCTCAAAAGAAATGTAAATTTTAAAAATAGTAACTTTTGGGCAACCCCCTCAGGTTCCCTTCCACTCTGGGAACTTTTCTGTCCCCTCAATAAATTCTGCTTTAAAAAAAAATAGTAACTTTCTCCTCAAATGTGACATTGTAAAATACAGGTTTAAAGTTCATCTTAAAATAGTTTTCAAATAGACATAAAGATTTAATTATTTTCAATCACCTTTGCAGAGCTTCAAATGTCCATAAAATGCTTAACACCTCCAAACCAGAGAGCTGTTGAACCAGAAATAACTAAATATACATGAAGATAGTCTCTCAAGAAAAGCATATTTATACTAAGATATATATTCTTTCAATCATGTAACTGCTGCCTGATTTTGACCATCTTGAGCTATAGAAAGGTAACACAGCTCCAAATCTTTGACAGGTAATTATTCAAACAATTATAAATGTTCTACAGATATACAGAGATATAGCTCTCCCTCCCCTCCTAAAAAAAGTTTAGAAAATTTAGATTGTTGCTAACTCAAGATGCCAATAAAAAGGCTTTAGTATACTAGGTATTACATTTTGCCAAGTAATCTAAGATGGAACAAGAGGCTGTAATTATTAGATAAAAATTTTAAAACAGGTCAAGTTTCTAAGGCACATCTGTCTAACTCTAAAGACTGTGAAACTTTCCTACCATATGCCTACTGGTGAAATCAATATAATTGAAAATCACCGGGCAATCCCCTCAGGTCCCCTCCCACTCTAGGAGCTTTTCTGTCCTCTCAATAAACCAGCTTTCTAAAAAAAAAAAAGAAAGAAAGAAAGAAGGAAGGAAGGAAGGAAAGAAGGAAGGAAGGAAGGAAGGAAGAAAAGAAAGAAAGAAGGAAAGAAAATAATAAAAAGAGAAAAGAAAAAAACCTTAAATTGGTTAAAAGAAAAAATATGTTGAGTATAAGATGATTAAAACTACTTGTGACCAGTCTCCACAGGACCATTCAAAAGAAACAAAAGTAAAAATTAAAATTCTCTTCTTTGCTATAAAAAACATTGAAAAATATTTTAAATCTTTATTTAATATATTATTTAAAAATATGTTTTTAAGTATCCAAAAGAGAAATAAGACAAAGTGGCACACAGTAAAATATCCGAAGATTCCCTTTCCCTCCCTGTCTTCCCAAAGGCTCATTGGTCACCTATTTGCTCATTCCTCAAATGTCCTGCCTTCTCTGTGGATACTCTTCTCCAGAATGTCACCCTGTCCTGACCATCCTTTGTCTCTCTGCTTCTCTTTCACTTTCACCCCTCCGTCTCACTTTCCAAATCTATGCCATTCAGTAAATACTGAGTCAGGCACAATGCTGGTTGCTAAAGGCGCAACATTCAAAAAAGACTATCTATGCCCTCAGACTGGCAAACAGACAGTTCTAATGCAAAGTGATGTGGAAGAAGACACAGGTTAGTGTGCCATGCTAAGGGCATGGAACAGACACACCTCACAGTATATTTTCTACTTTAGCCTGTCTACATAGTGTTTAAAGGGATATTTACTTGAAAAAAATATATAAAACAAAAAACCTTAAAAACTGCATCAAAAGCAAAAATTATATTAAAAAACATTAAAAATTGTATTAAATTTACAAATTAAACATATAATTAAATAATTTGTATAACAGAAAAATCATATTTTAAAATACCGTCTGAAATCAAATGTTATAACTAAAAAGAACTTTATTTCCTCTTCTATCAGAACCTATCACATATTAGGGTTCATGCAGCCCTTTAGAATATTCACTGCAGTATACAAAAATAGCTATTAATTTTCTAGCAAGCATAATGTTCAATAAATATAAATCATTAACCTCATTTGTTTTCTCATAATGTTGGGCAATGAGAGTTTTTGCTTCTTGAAAAAAGTCTTTCTTGGTGATCTCTAACACAGGATCTAAAATATAAACACAGAAACATTATTTTATTTTTTAAAATGAGTATACCTTCTCAATCAAAATAGTAAAACTATGAAATTATGATTTGGTTATGAACTTCGCAGCAATTTGGATGAATTTAGAGTCTATAATACTCAGTGCTCTATCACAGAAACAAAGACATGTACTCACTCATAAGCAGACCCTGAACATTTATCATAATACTATAAGAAAGGGATTGGCAGGAGTGGGACACTATGGGGGGCACATAACATCAATAAGAGTACCCGATTTTTACCTGTGCAATGACCACTGCTGTACCTAACCCTGAATTGTACCCCACATTTTTAAAATAAATTTTTTTTTTAAATTTAGAAGCAGTTGTGAATCTTTCAGGACATTATAAAAAGTGAATTTTATAAGTGGACAGTGTAAAAGTATGCTAAAGAATATAATGATCTTATAACATCATATTTTGTTTTTTAAAATGAAAAATCGGTTTGTAATGGTCAGAATGATAAGATAGGTTATCTTAAATTATTAATGTCCAGGGAAGCCAAAGAAAAAATTAACAAAATTGAAATATGCTTCAGTTCTGAAAATTCTAAAAATTAGTATTATACAGAAGACACAATAACATGTTTTAGACACAAAAGTTATTAACAAATCTACCTGTGTTTTCTTTATTTGATGGCTTATGCATGTGCCACACATTTCTAAGAATATTTACTTTGCAACTTGATAAAATTATAACTGCACAATAAAATGCCTCAAGAAATTCACTAAGTAGCAACAGTATTGAAATTAAAAATATACATGCCTACAGATAAGTAGCACTACAATGATAACCCATCTTATTCTTTTTTTCTAAGTTTCTAATCTGGGCTATGCATAGAATTCTACATTATGCAGAATAGATCATTCGCATTTAATGTTGTCTAAGACTACCTCCTTTTATATTTCCTTTACTGTTAGCTGATCTTGACACATATAAGTGTTTTTTGGCTTCCTCTTTTTATCCTAGACCCAGTAAAATTTAAATATATTACCTAATCAAATTATTTTTTTTAGTTTGGCCAGTAGGCTTTCTATTTCTAGAACTCTACTTCCTTTAGTACTCTTAGGATCAAGGGTTTCTTTCTCTCTTTGCCCAATCAAATTTTAAGAAATTAAAGTTCCATGTAAATCAAAATTGTAACAAGATACCATCACACTCACTAGAATGGTTAAAGTTTTAAAAAACTGATAACAATGAATGTTGGTAAAGCTGTGGGGCTACTGGAACCCTCTAGTATTTTGGATGGAAATGTAAAATAGAATAGTCAGTTTGGAAAAATGTATAGCAATTTCTTATAAAAACTAAATACACACCTATCCTGCAACCCAACACTCCTAGGTATTGACCAGAGAGAATGAAAGTATATGTTTACAAAAGGCTTGTACAAGAATGTTTATAGAGTAGTTTTACTCATAATAATTCTAAATTGCAAACAATCGAGATATGTATCAACAAGAAAATGGATAAACAAATATGGTATACTCACATAATAAAATACTACTTAGCAATAAAAAGAACCAAACTACAGACATCCACAAGACCATGGATAAATCTCAAAAACATTATGCCATATTAAGGCAGCCTTACACAAAAAATACATACTATAAGGTTCCACTCATATGACATTCCAGAGGAGACAAAAATCAATCTATGGTATAATAACAAACAACAAAAAAGCAGAATAGTGATTATTCTGTTGGGGGTATCATGAAGTGACTGAGAAGAGATATGAAGGAAATTTCTGGAGTGATGACAATAATCTACATCTTGATGGGAATTTGGATTACACAGGCATTTGTAATTATCATAATTCCATGAATGTTCACCTAAGATTTCTGCATTTCATTGTATGTACACATTACCTCAAAAGAAGAAACACTGTAAACAAATAATGATTTCTAATTAATGACATGCATACTGATTGATGGATGGGTATGTGCCCAATCAAGTATAGTCAAATATTAATGCTAAGAACTAGGTGGTAAGTATATGGGTGTAGATTTAAAATTCTTTCAAGTTTGCTGTATGTATACAATTTCAAAATACACTGTTGAGAGAAAAACCCTTTATTCCTGCACAAAATATCTCCTTGCTTTTTACCAGATAGACCCATGGACCATGTGCAGCTGTTATTTGGGGGGAATGAGGTCCTGAGGAAGGAAATTTGGTTCATATGAATTTTCCAACTCAAAGCTATAAGAGGCACTGTAGTCACATGGAAGAGAAAACATTCAGGAATTAAAACTATCTGTTTCATCAAATTTCAACTGAAACCTTATTTTGCTTTGAGGAGGCCTCTGGTCAGAGCAATTACTACCTGGAGCAAAGGCAGCAAGCTATTCCCAGGCGTGACTCCACAACTGGTCTTCTTTTTCTACCTCTTACGACAATCCTTTTCTCCTTCAATTTCTTTCTTCCGACTAATCAAATCTCCTTTACAATTATTTTCACAATTTATGTTTAATTTATTAATTTACGATGACATAGTTAAGTCACTGGTTTCTGTTGAAAATGTAGTTTCATAAAAATCACCATGTCTTCATTTCAGACATGATCTTAGAGATGATCTAGTGTTCATTTACAGGCAAAGATCTGAGACACAGTGGGCCTGAGTGCCTTCTAAAGTCACACCGCCAGGCTGAGACTCTGCCTAGGCATGGATCTCCTGAGTTGCTTGCTGCTTTTTTCTACATATCTGCTTCTTTTCCTTATGCCAGTTACTCCCTATGAGTACCAGAGACTCCTCTGAGACTTGGATCACCCTGGTGAAATACTTGCATTTCACTGACACTCATCTTTAAAGCCACCATGCCTATGCCCTTGTTGTCATTTAATGTGCTGATGCAACTGTTCTGATGTGTCCCTTTGTAATTAAAAATTAACCTTTGACAGAGGAGTTCAATTCCCAAGGTATCAACAGTATTTTCTTCCTAGCAGAGCTCTTTGTTGATCTGTGTGCCTGATTTTCCCTACTTACAAGGGCTACTTGTCACCAGTTAACCTGGAGAAGCTAGTGTGTGATCTGGCAATACAAATGGCCATTTTGGGGTCAGTGAGTAGATTCTGACTCCACAGATGTACCGTCATTGTATACCCATACAGTGAGGCCATGAGAGTCTTGAAAGGAAAAGGCCTGGGAGTGTTCATATAAGGGCAGAGAAAGACAGCCATGGTGAAGAGGCAGCAATTTCACAGGGATCCTAAAATGGCTCCAGTGAAGACAGTGGATATATTGACTTCAAGCTGGCATTCCTGAGCCCTTGTTGTCATTGAATGTGCTGAGGCAGCTGTTCTAATTTTCTCCCATAGCTAAAAATTAGCTCTTGAACAAAAGAGTTAAATTCACAAGGTAGCACAAGATAACTTGTACCTCAGTGCCTTAGAAAGGACATATTAGAGTCATTTCTTTATTTTTATAATTTCCATGGAGATAGCTATTCAACAAATGAGTCTAAAAATTGTAAAAAATTAAACAATTTTGATATTAAGAATCCATCCAATCTTTGAGGCTTCTTTATTTACAATGTGGTGAGAATGTGAGTATAGGCTTACAGCTTTTACACATTTAAATGCACATCATAATTTAAATTACTAAGAGAAAGTTGCCAAGTTCTGTTCCTTCTTTATTAAGGAGGAAATTCATACGTAAGGCTTTGTTTGTTTGTAAATACATCTTCATAGCATACAGAATGATTTTTAAGAGCTCTCATTCCTGAGTCACACTATTTTGTACTTGAATTCCAATTTGCTCATGGACCTTATTGTCTTAAGAATTTGTTTTCTCGCCGGGCTCGGTGGCTCAGCCTGTATTCCCGCACCTTTGGGAGGCTGAGGTGAGTGGATTGCCTGAGCCCGCGGGTTCGAGACCCGCCTGGGCAGTGAGACCTCATCTCTACAATAAATAAAAAAATCAGCTGGGCGTGGTATCACATGCCTGTAATTCCAGCTACTCAGAAGGCTGAGGCGGAAGGATCACCAGAGCCCAGCAGGTCGAGGCTGCGGTGGCTGGGAGCGGCCACTGCACTCCAGTCTGGGTAACAGAGTGAAACTCCAACTCAAAAAAAAAAAGAAAAAAAATATTAAAAAAAAAAAAAGAATTTGTTTTCTCATTTGTAAAATGATAAAAATAATAATATATGTCACAGAGAATTGTTGTAAAGATTAACTTACATTGTTACAAAACACTTTGCACAGTTCCTGGCACATAATAAGCTTTCAACAAATGTGAACAGATATTATTGTTGTTGGCATAATTGTATGGGAAACCCCCCCAAAAAACAGAATTATCTTTTGGTGGGCCACTTGTAGTACAGGTTTCCCCCACTAGGTAAGCATTCTAGGAACCCATTGGCATCAGTGTGCCAGCTACATTGTTGTGAGAGGCCCTGTTCGGCTTCAGTGAATTTTTTTTTTTTTTTTTGAAGATTCTTTCAACGCATTTGCCCTTTTATGACGGGTGATTTATGAGCACACCTGCCCACACCACACTGGCTGTTTAGCAGTTTTGGGTCCAAAATGGCATGAACTCTGTGTCCCACCTACCCTGTTTACCCGATCTTACCCTGAGCAACTTTTTTTTGTTTCTCCGGATGAAAAAAGTGCTTGTACAGAAATGTTTTGCCGATGTGGAAGAGTTGAAGCCAAAAATGGCAGAAGCTCTAAAAGGCATCAAAGTTGGAATTTTGTTTTGAGCAGTGGAAAACATGTCTCATAGGTGTTTTGCATCAAATGGAGATTACTTTGAAGGTGACTGAAGTTTAAACGTGTTAGAATAAATACACAATTTTTTAGAAACAAATTTTGGGTGTTTTGGGGTCCCCCCCTCATACTGCTACCATTGGGCTGAACTTTTCTCTATAGTGTTTATATAATTGATTTTATTAGTCAATCCTCATTTACTCAATAGCACAAAGATAAATAATGTTCAAATTTAGTTTGCATGAACTGTCTTAATTATAATTCTTTTTATCCAAAACTAATTAATTAATATGCTTACAGATAATAACATCGTTTTATATTTGGAATTCTTTAAGTTACTAAAGTCCCCCAAAACAATAGCAAATCATTATAAGCAACAGCAAACTTTTTATAATAAAGTTCAGAAAGAGGTTGAAATGGTCACATGAAACTCATCTAAAACATGAATGCAAATATTAATATTCCCATGGGGAAAGAAATTGTGAGTACCATTACTCCCAAAAGCTTTCACTAGCCTAAAATATTTTAATGCATTTATTTTATCTTCTTTTAAAATATAATTGTTTATATTTCATCAGTTTAATACTACTGTAATGACTTCAGAAAACTAGATTTCTCTTACTGCTTTAGAGGTTCTATATGGTTGCTCCAGTAAACCGCTGAAGTCAAGATACACAAAGAAAATCTAGTTATGGAAACTATGACAGAGAATGAGCTATCTCCTGATTATACTCACCGAGTAAGTCTTTTCTGCATCCAAAAAGATTCAGGGGCTTACAAGCATGTGTTTTTCATAACCATAACAAAAATAATTGGCCATACTCAGAGGGTTTCCAGTCTCCCCATTAAAAGACAACATTCTTCAGGAGACTTCACAAAAATTTACTGAAAGATAATCCTGAGCAAAGATGTATGGCCATGTGGCTAAGGCCATCATTGTATAAATGCCTGACAGGCATGAAATAAAACCCTACCTTAAACATGATAGGACACATTCATTAAGTACCTACTAAGTGCTAGATGCTGTTTTGGTACTAAATGTGTCAAAATAATTAAGACACCATCCCTATTTTCCAGGTGCTTAAGAATCTACTATCAGAAAAATCTGTAAATAAATGTCATAACAGTCAGTAAGACAAGCACTGTGATAAAGGTCAATGTAAACCACCAACATCCTCTACAACTAGCTCACCAATGTACAGATTTTCCTTTAAAGAAATAAAAGCATTATGTCGTATCATTAGAAATAAGATTTAAAGTAGAAACATCCCAAGAGAAATAACACAGTGAATCGAATTCAGGCTAAGGCAGTGGTTTTAAATTTGTGCTTCATTAATTTCATGTGCCTTGGAGGACTCTTCCTTTTTTCAATCACAGCAGATCAGACTTTATCTGTTTTACATACTTGAGGACTTTTTAAGTTTTATTTTTCAGGAGAATATATTTGCTAAAACACATATAACCAAGTAAAAAGCAAGCAAAGGTTTGAATATCAGCACATCTGAGCAAAGAATCTGCTTTTGAACAGTTTCAGATGGAGGGAAGGGTTAGAGCACCTAGAAGAAGGGAGAAGCTATAGAGGGGAGAAGCTGGAACTAAGGTCATCAGCTCCAGGGTCAAGGATTGTGGAAGATGGAAACTGAATAGAAGCTCTTTGAACAAAAATTTCAAATAAAAGTTTGTATTCCATTCTATCACATGTAAGCAAAGAGAACATACATTTCCTAATTTCTTCACAAAAAGAGTTAAGGCACCAAGTAAAACCCAAATATCAAGTAGCATCTGGTTGTTATCTCTTAAAAACACATATTCAACAATGTTTTTCCACAACACATTCTGCATTAAGGCCCAACTCTTCAGTTGCAAATTAAAGGCATTCTGTTGAGTTGTCTCTTATTAACTTATTTCCTCACTCACCACACTCCGCCCCCCACCTTAGTCCCCAGTCTTTTTAGTAAAGTATCCCATCCTCTTAACAACAACAAATGATTAACAGGTTTCCTCTATACCTCAGAGAGCTTTTACAGGGTACCCTCCCGCCAAAATCTTTCTATGTTCGTAGTTCTCAGACTGGGGTTAGGTTGCTCAACAGATGTAGAGAAATTCCAAGCTCATAGCATCAAGACTTCAAATATAATTTAAGTAATTATGGACATGACCTGAAGGCAAAACAAAACAACAGAGCATTCCTCCATTTCCTGGATCTTCCTCCCTTTCTGCCCCTTAAAAAAGTGCTGTGTTTCCCAATAGAAAATGAGTTAAAGTGATCATCACAAGAGCCAAGGGGAGGTAGCAGGACAGTAATAACCTCAGTTCTATGTGCAGCACTGTATGTTTTTCAATCACACTACCTAAGCCTAAATTTAAGATTGCTTGCATTGTTGCCAAGTCTGTATCAACTTGTAAAGAAATATGAATAGTTAACAATTATGTATTGTAATTCTGAAATTTGCTAAGAGAGTAGATCTTAAGTATACTCACTACACACACACACACACACACACACACACACAAGGTAACAGATATGTCAATTAACTTGATTGTGGTAATAATTCCACATTCTGTACAAATATCAAAACATCACACATATTGTATACCTTAAATATATCCCATTTTTATTCATAAGCTATACCTCAATAAAGCTGAGAAAAAAAGAAATATGTGAGCTGTATATGCTATTTTATGTAATTTAAAATTTTTGGTAGACATACTAAAAAAAGTGAAAAGTGAAATTAATTTTAATAACATAATTGTTATAGAACTTTTAAAGTATATATATTCAAGTATTATCATTTCAACATTAATCAACATTAAAAATTAATCAGATAATTTACATTCTTTTTCCTTGTCTTCATAATTCTGTATTTTGTTTGCATTTACACACAACTCAATTCAAATGCTAAATTTTCATCAGAAATACTTGATCTGGATTTAAATTTTATAAAATGTTCACTTGAAAAAAAATAGATCCACATACCCAACTTGTCCCAACTATGCTTTAAGTTTTCCAATAACTGAAATGTCATTTTTTTAATTGAAGCTGAAATCCATTAAGATGAAATTAAATATTCAGTTCCTTAGTTTCACTAGTCACATTTCAAGCACTGAAGAGCCACATGTGAATACCATATTGGACAGCACATTAAGTGAAAAGGATTTCTTTCTCAAAAGTTGATTATATTTGAATAAAGGGAATGGAATGAATCCTTAAAAGGTGTGCCAATAAATGTAGTGCTTCGAGGGTTATTCATTAATAGAAAAGATTTGTTAAAACAGTTAGAGCGTTGTGTAGTGTGCATCAAGTTGTTAGGTAGGCACAAATACTCACATTTTGTTTCTTCAGGCATAGTTTCCACACCAGCCATGATGGGCAGTTACAGCAATCTTCTCTTTTAAAAGGTGATTCCTGAGTCCTTAAACACAGTTACATTAAGTAATTTGGTGATGATAAATATTTATTTTTAGATATTTCTTTTACTCACTCATAAATAAATAGGATAAACAAATTAACACTTTTCTTAGGTCACTCCTCTGCTCTAAAATAATGCCTTCTCTCTAAAAGACAACGACAATAGTTAGCATTGGGTAGGGCTCCATCATTTAAGTGCTTATATACACATAACCTCACTGGTTTCACACAACCAAATAGGAACTATTGTGCACATTTGTGAGATGTGGAAACTGTAGCTCAGAAAAGTTAAATAACTTATCAAGGTAAGCAGTTATTCAATGGCATGTGCGGAACTCAAAGCCAGAATTTGGGCCTATGCAAGTCCCTCTGATTTCTTACTACTTTCTACTACTTACTTACTTACTACTTATTTTCGTATTACTTTCAACTAGTATCCAGTTAATACCTGGCACATACTCCTGCCTTTGAGCTTAGGTTTATGCCAGTCTTCTGCTTGGGAAGCCCTGTCCTCTCATATATCCTCACATCATTATTTATATTCTATTCACCCTTCAAGTCCCACCTCCTTCATAACCACCCAGCCTCTAGCAATCTGTTTCTCTCTTAAATACAGTAATCATGTTGTCCATGCCTCTCCCTGAAACCTATACTGTCTGTGCGAGGACTAAAACAACGGAGTGATAGAGTGCTAGACAAACAGAGTGATAAGTCTCTATATTCCCAACTAGGCTCCAAATGCCTTGAAAACAAAACTACATACAACCAGTCCTCAAACCTGGATGAATATCAGAATCACCTGAGTTTTTAAAAACATATCCAAGTCTAGAGTAGGGGCTAGACATCTGCATTTTTACAAGTTTCCCAGATTTAAATGTTCATTTGGAAGAGTGAAATCCTGCCTTGTGCCTTGGCCTTTCTCGTTCCCAGCTCAGTGCATCACATTCTGGAGAAGCTCAATAAATGGCTGATGAATGTGTTCGTTGAGTTGAGCCCTTCCTCCTGTATTTGACATTATTATTAATTCAAAGCATTATCTGAAATGCATCAAATGCTGCCTTGATGGTCAGGGAATCCGTTACAATGCTCATAGGGCTGTATCATTACAAGTAGGAATATTAATGTATTACAGAGCTCTTCTCAGATCCTCTTGTTCTAAAACTCTCTGTATAATTGTTCAGTTGGCTGACTTGATCAACAAACTATGAGTGCTGTACTCAAGACCTGTTAAATAATTTGGGAATTATTCGAATAAATCTGTAAGCCAGGTTTGCCCTATGAAAGTCATGACCCTGAAACTGCATGCTCTTAAATAAAAGGCTACAACACTTGTCCTCATCTACTTGTCCTCATCTTCTATACGGTGAGCGGGTGGGAGGGGCGACTCTTGCAGCTACAGTTTTAAAATAACAAATCTGGAACATCCGAAAATGATTAATTCTTAAACTGTCAGCATTATACCATGGGCAAGAGCACAGAGCATGTACCTTGTCTGCCTAGTTCTGCAAATGTACAAGGATAAATGAAAATACTGCACCTCCCTCAGCAATTAACAATCAGAACTCATCTTCTGGTCTGGTTTAATTACTGTCTCCTTTATATTTAAATGTAAGAAGAAAATAAAAGTGTTTTGTGCTCTGTCATTTTCTTGTTTTAATCTCCATAGAAATGGACTCTTCTCTGGGGCTGTTGGCTTCTCCACCTTAATTCAGTGTGCCAGGAGTGTCAGCCTGCATTAAATTGGCTGGCAAGCAAGACATCCCACTGTCCTTTTAATGCAGAAAACTAGCCAAGCATCCTAAGGGGTGCTGGCATGGCAAAGCCCCTGCAAACCCGAGGTGATGAGGGATGACTCTGAGACAGAAGTCATAGGTGGAGGAAGACCATGAAGGACGGAATTGCTTAGAAATGGGCACAGTGACAGAGAATGTCAGCAAATAAGGTCCCTCTTTAAGTCTTCAGCAGACAGTATGAGACGCTGAGTCCCATCTAATGCATTGATCAATTAGGAAATGCATGTTTAGTGCCTGAGTTGTGCAAGGGACTTGCCACCTATTTTGGAAGAAACATCAAAAACGTAAGTCAATTTTTAAATAAAGACACAAACAACTGGATTAGGATGTCATAAGAAAGTCTGTGAGCTTTGTGAAATAAGTGGTGTAAACTCGTGAGTATGAGTTCGAATGAAAAGGGCTGAGACAACAACCCAGAAAGGGGTTCAAGAACTGAGCTACACCTGGAAAGCTGGGCACAGGGTTGCTAGTGAGCTCAGGACAAGCATCAACCAACCAGAACTGGATGCTGGCCAGCTGGCTGTTCTGATTGATTAGGGTCTCAGAGCCACCCCCTGAACAGTCCTATCACTACAACCTACTTCCCACCCATCTCCAACCCTGGCACTCCAGGTTCAGGGAAGCACAGTATTGAACATCAATCCTGAGTGGGTCAGACAGTCTAATGTAAAAGGAACAGACAAGGCAAGCAATCAAAAAGCTAGCACAAGCAAAGGCATGGAGATGGGACTGTACTTGGTCTGGGAAACTTCGAGTGGTGTTTCTGTTTGATTTGAGAAGAGGGTAGATTTTATGCTGCTAAAATTGGTCAATGAATGAACTGTTAAAAGTTTTTGAACAGGATACTATTGATATAGCCAGTGTTCTGGAATGTAACTTCCATAAAGGCAAGGACTTTGTTTTCCTCTCTGCTATATTCCTAGGGCCTTGAACAGGTCCTGGCATATAGAAGGATCTCAAAAAACATTTGTGGAATGAGTGATTAAGGCAATAGCATGCAGCACAGGGATGCCCCACCTCCTCATGTCTCCTTCAGAATATTTGTGAAAAATCCTTTCACCTTTTCTCATCTTCTAGTACATGCAACCTAAAGACTCTCTGAAGCTGAGTTACAGGAATGCTTAGGATTTCTGATTCTGTTTCTACACGGATAAAAGACAAACAAATGGAAACTACCTCTCTACCTTATCTCCTTAGCTTAAGCTTCCTCCAGTAGAGGACTGGTAAGCCTTTATCATGGTATCCTTTATAATTAACTATCCTGGTAGCAAAGAAGTGCCTATGGTCTTCAACAGGATGCAGGGAAACAAGCCATGCTACAAGGATCTGGACAGGAAATTTCATCAATTGCTATTATGGCAAATAAGAGCAAATCTTCATTTACTACCTCAAACTTTCTTCTCACTGTCCCTCTGACTCAACCCTCCTAACCTGCAATCAAATTCTCACCCTCCCCCATTTCTTTATCCTAGATATAACTATATCCACCTAGTTGCTTGTTATAAATCTTTGATTTATTCTATATTTTTTCCTATCGCATCCAATCCATCAAGTCTTCTAAATTTTAACTTAAAAATATATCCACTGCTTCCCACCTTCTCTCTCCCAGCCACAGTCATTCCGTTCTGCAACTGCTGAACTAGCCTCCTAACTATTCTCTCAGCTTCCACTCCTTCCCCCATGCCAATTAATTCTCCACACAGCAGAACTCATCTTCTTAATTGTGCATTAGATCATAGCATTTCCCTTCCACGGCTTCTTACTATGGCTAGAATGAAACTTAAGCCTCTTGTCCTGAGTGCTTCTTTCTCATGTCACTGAGTAAATATGGATGAAAAGTACAGGACTGGTATTCGACAGTTACACCCAGACCTGAGTCAAAGGGTTGGTTTAACTTCTCTTGTACTTAGTTTTCACATTTACAAAATAAAATTGTTAGGCATCAAGACCTCTAAGGCCCTATCAACTTCTAAAACTCTATTATCCCATTGTTTCTGTATACTGTGATAAAAAATAAAATAGTTGTCCACAAATTCCTGAAATAAACTGTATGGTCAAGAGTTCCTGCCTCTCTCTTGCTCCTCTCCACTTTTCTCTGTTCTCTGTAACTCTGGAGAAAAATATAAAGAATGGTAGTCTAAATTAGACCTCTTCCTGTCATATCCCTTGTTGCAACACTCATCATGTGCCTTTCAAGCCTAGGCCGCTGGGATCTCCTTCCCAGGCACTGTTTCCTTTCTGTGGTAAGTATGGAGTCAACTCTTTTTCTCTTCCAAGTCAACAAGGACCCTCAGGTTGTTTTCTGGAATTGCTTCCTGATTGACCCCCCCGCCAAGTTTCCTGGTCCCTCTGAGAAACCATCAGACCTGCTAGCATCAAACAGTAGGAATAAGAAAAGAGAAAGGAAAGCGGGTAACGAAAACAAAACAGAACAAGTCCCAATGAGGGCCAATATAGCAGGGCCAATTTTTAGGTGTAATATGGTATCTGAGGGGTATTGCTTCCAGGAGACCTCATGGATACTAAAATCCACAAATGCTCAAGTCCCTGATATAACATGGTGTAGTATTTGTATATAACTTATGCACATTCTCCCACATACTTTAAATCATCTCTAGATTATTTATAATCCCAATACAATGTAAATGCTCTGTGAATATTTATACTGTATTGTTTAGAGAATAATAGGAAAAAAGTCTATTTTTTCCCAAATATCTTCTTTTTTTAACTTTCAAATTTTTTATTTTAAAATTGTGGGTACCAATCCCACCTTCCCACCCCCCCCTTCCCAAATATTTTCACTCCACGTTTTGTGGAATCCATGGATATGGAGGTCGACTGTTCCTGATGATAGGAAAATAAAAGATTTATAATTGCATAATTAAAATTATAAACCAAATTAGTCAGAAGGTCATAAAATGAGTTAGAAAGAAGTTACTCTATGAACATAATTATGATTAATATCGAGTAAGCTGGGATCTCAGGGTTAACAGTGGCAAGCACATGGTTCCTGACGCAAAAACCTCCCTCTAATTCTCTAACTCATGTTAATATATTACTCAGAGCCAGGAAGTGGGAGGAAAATAATATAAATGAATCATTAGGATATTGTTCCACCTAACACAGAGCTCAGAGTCTAGGATCACTGTGGTGAGAGCAAATTAGGATGTCAGTCCTGATTGGGCCATTGCCAAAGTGGTCTGGGCCAAAACCCTTAACTTCTCTAAATCCTACTTCTTCATCTGAAAGTGAGAGCTTTACAACAGACATGCAATATTAAAAACAGCATTTTCAGCCTATGTTTAAAGGACCTCTTTCTCAAGTCAATGAGGATAGTAGATGAAAGCTCAGCTGTTCTGACTGACGAGGGTCTCAGAGCCTCTCCCTGAACAGCCCAGTCCCATCATTCCCACCTACCTCCCCCCCACTTCCAACCCCAGTACTCCATGCTCAGAGAAGCATAGACAGTGATCTCACAGGTGCCTTCTGGATGTAAGATCTGACTATTTCATAGAACAGATATTAAGTCCGATTCTCTTACAGACATGCATAGACATTAACATTAATTAACGGATCCCAAATATTCCCAGTTATGAATATTTAAATGTTGAATATTTAAATATTTGAATACTTAAAGCACAAAAGAAAGCAGTTAATTTCATTTCCATTCTCAAGCCATTGAAAAGGAGATGCTAAACTGAAACCACTTTCCCAAAAGACTTTAAAATTCTTTCAATTACTTTTTTTAGTTAAAATTTACTCATTTTTTAAACTTTTGTCCTTCTTCCTGGGTAAAACCAACTCTTATGCACCATATTCAATAGGCGATGGAGTTTTTCTGTGATTTTAGTTTAGAGTTTTGATGAAGAGATGCATAAAATAGGGTTTGGCAATACATGAGCATGTACAATGAAGGTCACTGAAAGTCAAAGATTACCAACAGATGAAAGCTGGGTTGGTGAGAGGAGACTCTCATTCCTTAGTGGTTAAGTGGAATAATTTGGAGGAAAAAGGAAATGATCAATGTCAGATAGAGTAGTACTTGAGTTAGGAGACAACCACTAGAGGGAATTGAAATATTGAATTTTGGACTTGTAGTTTCTAAAATTATAAGCACACATATAATACATACAATATAAAGAACTTTAACAAATCAATTAAAAAGGAAAACAGTCTAATATAAAAATAGGCAACCAAATGGGAAACAAGCATATAAAAAGATGCTCATTAATCTATGGATGATGTTCATTAAAAACTTTATTCATCATCCAGGAAACACGAAGTAAAACCACAATCATCACACACCTGAAAGAATGGTTTTTTAAAATACCAAATGTTTAAAAAAATATAGAGCTCCTGAAGTATTCATACACTGTCTATTAGAGTGTACACTAGTAATCTTTGGGAAACCACTTGGCATTAGCTTCAAAACTAAAACTATACCTAACTACGACCCAGCCCTCAAAATCCCAATAGAAAGATCTAAAATGTATACCAAAAGACACGTATAAGAATGACCAGACCGGGTTCAGTGGCTCAGCCTGTAAACCCAGCACTTTGAGAGGTCGAGGCGAGTGGATTGCCTGAGCCTGCAGGTTCAAGACCTACCCATGCAACTTGGCGAGACCATGTCTCTACGATAAATTTTAAAAAAGCTAGCCGGGCGTGGTAGCGCACCTATAGTTCCAGCTACTTGGAAGGCTGTGGTGAAAGGATCCCTGGAGCCCAGCAGGTTGAGGTCGTGGTGGCCAGGAGCATGCCACTACACTCCAGTCTGGGCGACAAAGTGAGACTCCAAATCAAGAAAAAAATAAAAAAAGAATGATCATAGCAGCACTATTTTGTAATAGCTAAAAACTAGAAGCAACCAAAATGTCCGTTGATAGTAGAACAGATAAATAATTTACATTTTATTTATGCAATGGAATATTTCACAGAAGTGAAAATGAACTTCTATATGAGGGGGGATCCCAAAAAATGAAATTTATAAAACATTGTGTATTTATTCTTACAAGTTTAAACTTCAATCACCTCAAAAGTACTCTCTGTTTGATTTAATACACCTATCAAGACATTTTCTCCACTGCTCAAAACAGTTTTTGAACTCACCAATTTTGATGCCGTTTTTGTTTTACCTCTTCCACACTGGCAGAATGTTTCCCTCTGAGGACTTATTTCATCCAGGGAAACAACAAAAAATGTCACTTGGGGTAAGATTGGGTGAATAGGGAGGGTGGGGCATGGTAGGTCATGCCACTTTTGGTCAGAAACTACTGAACATTCAGCACAGTGTGGGCAGGTGTGTTGTCATGGTGGAAGAACCAGTCACCTGCTTGCCACAACTTGGGACATTTCTTCTGCAAACTGTGAGACAACCTTTCCAAAACTTCCAGATAAAAACTTTGGTTGACCATTTGATCTGGAGGAACAAATTCTGGGTGTTCTATAAGGGGTCTATCCTCTCCAAAAAGATAATTCCATTTTGGGGAGAGGGTTCCTCTCTCATATATCAATTAAAATATACTTAACAGTAATAATGTACTGTATTCATTTTTTCAAAGTAACCTATTAAAACTCTGAAAATACCCTAGTCATTACACATAGTTTTGTCTCTCTTCTTACCCTCCTTCAAAAGAAATCTGAAGCATAGAGCTTTGCTAAAAGTCACCAATAACTATGCTGGATTGTAAGACCAACCAGGGCAGGAACTAGTTTTTAATTTTTTTTTTAAATGTTTTCCATAATACTCAGCACATGCTAGTCAAGTAATAAATGCTACATTAAAGAGCTGTTGATTTGAATTCCTGCAAGGAAGTATGGAAGTATTACAGTCTTCTTGTTTTCTGAGTTCTTAATATTTACTTAGAAATTGCACTACTACTGAAATTTACATGTAATCAGTCATGAACTTTTACAATGTGAATAATGATTTTGTTTAATTTTATTCATCTAGTTACCTTAATAGGAAGACCATAATTATCAAAATGAGAAAAGGAGCTAAGTATTTTGGTACCAAGCAAATGGTATGAAACACACACACACACACACACACGCACACACCCCTCAAAAACTGGTTTCAGAAAAGTCCATATTTTTCCCATATTTTTCCCTTTGAATTCAACCTTCAGACACTGATAGGAAGAGGCAGGAGTAAGGTTTTTCTTGATTAAAATGTTAAAATAGTAGAAGCTCTGTCTTACCATAAGTTTTATTTTTGGGGAATTTCAGTAAGAAACATATCAGTTAACACATGTGTCCAAGAAAGGAAAGGTAATAGACCCTTATTTCCTAAGCCTTCTATTGTATCAGAAATGCTGTCAAAATAGCTTATGAAGATCCTCATATCAATGTATACAGTTATGTCTTCAGTGATAATTATGGCATGTTGTGGCTCTGTTTTTCTTGCAATTTTTCACAGATTAAAACAGTGTGGTTATAAAAGTACACTCTCAGCTATTAATCACACATGCCTTAAATAGAAGCCATTAAGATTATATAAATAACAATAAAGAGAGAAAACTTAATTTATAAAGCAGTTCCCACTGAGATGTTTGGGACACTATGTAAACTGTTAAAGATAACAATGAAAACACCATAAAGTTAATTACAACAAATTAAGTACAGTAAATTAAAGGCCAAACTGTTAAACTGTTTCAATAGAATTACGCTGTGCTCAGAAATGCTGATGTTAGGGCTAGAGTTAGAAATCTGAGCAAATCATAAAATACTGTAAGTTCTGGCTTCTATTTTCAGCTTTCTTTTTTCTCTATGACCTTGTAAAAACTAGCTAATATTTATTGGGTCTGAAATTATTTGGGAGAGTTTATATTTGAGGATCAGTTTCAAGTAATATAATTCTAAAATTGGAAAGGATTTTAGGAGTTGTTCTGTTAGCTCCTTACTTTTCAGGTAAGGAAAGAAAACCATAGAGATAGGAATGATTTCAACTTAACACAGGGTTTATGAATGAACTGAAGCCAGAATTCACGTCTCTTAACTCCAGATAAAGTACAATGTCCCTTGATGAAATTTCTTCCAGGAAATAGTATTTCCCTTCCTTTAATTCTTTCTTTACCTCATGTCTACTCTCTGATTCAACCCACACCCCTCTTTTTTTTTTTCCTATTTTGTTCTGATGGAAACAATACAACATCATGGTAAAGGGCAAAGACTTCAGGTTCAGATGAGTCTGGGTTCAAGCCCAGGCTTCATCATTGCCTAATCGTTGACCTTAGGCCTTGAGTGACCAATTTGGACCAGTTTGCCCAGGACTTTCCTGCTTTTAAAACCGAAGGTCCTGAGTACTGGGAACTGCCTTATCCCAGACAAATTAGGGCAGGAACTTAACTCTCATGGTCTCTGCTCTTTTATCTGTAAAATATGGATAACAGTACTAATGCTTATACCTCACAATGCTGCTGTGAGACCAAATGAATGAATGTCTGAAAACATTTAGTACAGCCTCTAGGCCTGGCCCCACCCAGTAAGTATTTATTTCCATATTTGTCACTTCCTCTTGGATCTGTTTCCATACAGGAGATGTAAATTTGAGAGTAGTTTAAAACAGAGATAATATGTAAAGCCAAGAGAGAGAATGAGTTCTCCAAGAAATGGACAAGAACAGACTCAAGGAGGGTAGGAACAGGACCGAAAGAACAAGTGCCACAATGAAGAGAGGAGAGTTATTCTCAGGCCACATTGGTCAATGTCATCAAACTGGGTATGAAGGGAATTCCAGGGCTAAGACATGCATGGAAGGACTTGCTCATATATTTTACTCTTGAGTCTGTAAGTATATGTGGATTCTATAAAGGATAAAACAAAAGTAAGAAAAAAGAAGTGAAGGTAAGAGATCAATAGGTATAATATTTTATGAGCTACATGTGACTTTTATGAGGAATCCTCAAAAGAGGTAAAAATGTCCACAACTACCACATCATTGATGCATACAGTCCATGTCTAGCATTTATATCTTTCTTTTTAAAAAAATCTCAGAGAGGAATAGCACATTAAGTAACAAATATAAAAGCACCTTTTCCTCATTAATATCCATTTGAAAGCTTTCCCCTAAGGAATGAAACAGAAATAAATAAGATAGAGAGGTACTTTTGGTCACCTTAAAGGACCAAAAAGAGAAAATCAATGCAGAGTGGTGACAAGACTGAAACTGTGGATGCTGTCCCAGCTCCCAAAAGCCGGCAGAGGCAGTCTGAGGCTCACTCCAGTGGAAGAACCAGAACTCAGAACAATCCCGATGTGAAGTAGGGGATTAGGGCCAGGATCTGCTAAAAACCACTAGCTGAAAAGAGGTAGAAAATGCAACTTTCAACTGATGCTTAAGGCAAGCTCCATGTTTGGAAATGCAGAGGACACCAACATGTCTCACCACTGCGACCTAGCCATGCCAGCTACTGACTCAGAAACAGAATTTGAAATATCAATATCACAAGAACAGGAGCCCCAAGCAACTAATATAAGACCTAGTTATGGACTGGGAACCTCAGTGGCAATTACAATACTGTAAATGACAAAGTGATAAGTGCAGAAGTAATTAAAATATTAAAATATACTATGCTTTCTACTATATATAAGCCTGAAAATGACTATAAAATAATTTTAAAATTATAAAACATATGTCCAAAACTAACAGTAGGAAAGAGAGCCAAGAATATCTACAATCAGAATAGTAATTCACTCCATAGCAAATGAAAACAATAAAAGAATATGAAAAAGAATTTAAAATAAGTAGGTTAAGACTCCACCAAGAGACAGAGGAAGAAATAATATTTCTAAAAAGAAGAGCATAAAAATGTGAAACACAGCAGCCAGAAATAAAATAGAAATATGAAATAGAATAAATAAGAGTCTTTGAAATAAAAATATATTCTTAAAAATTGTATAAGCTAGCCGGGCTCGGTGGCTCAGCCTGTAATCCCGCGCCTTTGGGAGGCTGAGGTGAGTGGATTGCCTGAGCCCGCGGGTTCGAGACCCGCCTGGGCAGCGAGACCTCATCTCTACAATAAATCAAAAAATCAGCTGGGCGTGGTAGCGTGCGCCTGTAATTCCGGCTACTTGAAAGGCTGAGGCGGAAGGATCGCCGGAGCCCAGCAGGCGAGGCTGCAGTGGCCGGGAGCGGCCACTTCACTCCAGTCTGGGTGACAGAGTGAGACCCCAACTCAAAAAAAAAAAAAAAAAAAAAAATTGTATAAGTTAAATGTACGGAATAAAATCCACAGTGCAAGAGAACTGGTGAACTAGGAGATCACACTAAGGAATTTCCCAGAAGTCAACAAAAAGAGTTAGAAGAAAAAAAGATGAAATAATAATTAAAAGATAAAAAGCATTGATTGAAACATCCCAGTGTGTGTATAAAAGAAGTTCCAAGGGGAAAAACAGAGAAATGAAGGAAAAGCAGTATTTGAAATATCAGTATTGAAAATGACATGTATCTTGAGATTGAAAGTATACTCCAGATGCCAAGCAAGAAGAATAAAAGTAAATCCACATTCAGACACTTACATGTCTGTATCATAAATATAGGGCAAAAGTAATCTAAGCTGTACCTGTATTAGAAGAAAAAAAATCACCTAAGCTGATTAACTCCCAGTTGTCTTCCCGTTCTCTTTTGAATCACTCTTACTAGGCTTTGCCCTTGCTACTCTATCTAAATTGCTGCCAGTGGACACTGTGGTGCACTACCCAGGGCCCCTTAAGAACTTATGACCCAGCTACTGGAAACATAAAACACAGTTCTCAGCTAAGAACCTTCTTGAGACTTCCAATGGCTGAGGCATCATCTTGTCAAAATCACACCCCATTCCAGGGCAGTCCACTTTCAGGGACTAGTCAACAAGGGTTTATGCAGACTCAGATAACATGTTCCAACTTAGGACAACTCTGAAGCTGAAGCGACAAGTCCACATCAGAGCCTCCCGTAGGATCTGTTGAAGTCTTCACTAGACTGCATCACAGCCCACTCTCTCCCTCTGACAATTCCTGGTTTCTTCCCTTCAGAAATCCACAGGTGGCGGTTCCAAGAGCACTCACTAACAAACCTCTTACTCATTTCTGCTTCCTGGGAGTGCAACCTGCTGCTCCTTTAATCAAGATCATCTATAGCCTGCATGCTGTTAAACATAGCCTTAGTCCTCATCTTAGTGGATCTACCAACAGCATTTTGCATATTTTATCACTTCCTTCTTCTTGAACTATTTTCTTCAATTAGCTCCCAATATTCCCAGTGTCCTAGATTTTCTCTTACCTTCTCTTTCCTCCTTCTCAATCTCTTCTGCTGGTTCCTTTTCATCTCATTGACCTCAACATATCAGAATGTCCAAAGTCTCAGACCTTGAATCTCTTCTAATTTTCACCACATAAACTTACTTTGTGATTTTATCCAGCCCAAAGGCTTTAAATATCATCTCTAGTTGAAATTGGTAAATACATATTTCCAGTCTAGCCCTCTCCCCTTGGTTATTTCACATTTTCATTTGGATGTCACAAAGCCATCTCCGATTTTACATAAAACTAAGTTTCTGATCTTCTCCAATAATTTCCCAATCTTAACAAAAGTCATCTCCATTCCTTCTGTTACTGAGGCCAAACAATCATCCTTGACTAGTCTCTTTTTTTATATCTCATATCCTATTCATTAGCAATCCTGTCAGTTCTACCTTCAAAATATATTCCAAATCTGATAGCTTCACATCATGCTTGTTTAAACCATTATTATCACTCACCTGAGAGATATTAGAATAGCTTCCCAACTGGCCTAATTCTGCTCCCTACCCTTATGCACAGTTTATTCTGACCACAGTTTACTCTCAATCAAGAAAGCAGAGTTATTCCAATAAAACATAAGTAAGATCAGGTCCTTCATTCAAAACCTACTGATGGTTTCCAGCATCATTCAAAGGAAAAATTCTTAACCCTTACAATGTCCCACACAGTTCTACATTAACTGTTACCTCTATAACCTCATATTCCCTCCAGTCCCTCGTTCTGTCTCCTAGAGCCACACAACTCTCTCTGCTGTTCTGGTTAGACCAGTCTTACCCCACCTAAAGTCATTTTTTTTCATTTACTATTTTCAATGCTTGCAATAATTTTCCTTCAGATCTCCACAAGGCACCAACTCTAGGTATACAGTCAGTCAAACATTCTCTCTCACCAGCCACCCACCTACAATTGAACCTCTCCTATGCCTTTCCTTAACACTAATACTATTTAACACACTGTGTTTTACTTATTATCTGTCTCTCCATGGCAGAGACACCTAGCTGTTTCCCAAATGTGTTTTCCCTTCCTCCTGGGTCCACAGCTGAACTACCTTTCCAAGGCACTCTTGAAGTAAAATGTGGACAATGACCAAGTTCTGTTCATTAGAATGTGGAACAAAATGATAAATAGGCCTGGTCCATGCAAGCCTCCATGTTCTTTCCCCAATCTGGCTTCTGGAATGGAGGCAACATTGGTGGCACCGACACCAAACACCAAATGTTAAAGATGGCAGGGCCACAAAGTAGAAGAAGAATTCTGTATCTTTCAATAAGTGCTTGGAGGACAGCTGTCTGACAGGGACATCTTGATGAATAAAAAATAAAATCTCAAGGCATCATGCCACTGATAATTAGGGGCTTAATTTATTATAGAAGATAGCTCTATCTTAGCTTATGTACTTCCTCCCCAAACTACAAGGCTTATGAGTGCTGGGATTTTTTTGACTGCTTTTTTCATTGATGTATCCCCTACTGCCTATACCACTAACTGGAAATCAATAAATATTTGAAAAATAATGAATAAAAAACTTAATTTCTCACATAGAAAATAGACAAGCTATCTAGAAAGGAATGACAACTTTGATAAAATAACTTTTGACAGTGATGATAGTTGACAGAAGAAAAATAATATATTAAAACATCTGAGGGAAAATAACAATAAATACAAAATTCTGACTCAATCTAAACTGTCATGCAAAAGTGAAAACAAAATCAAGACTTTTAGAAACATTAAGTCTAAAAATTCTTATACCACATGCAAACACACATTGATTCCCAAAAGAGCTGCTAAAAAATAAGCTTCAGAGGAAGAAGAAAGTGGGCCTAAAAAGAATTAATGGAACACAAAAAAAATAGTAAGTGCAGAAATTGATAAAATATTTTTATAAATTTAAATAGTTATTACTTATAAAAATTTGGCTGAGAGTAATGGCTCACATCTGTAATCCTAGCTCTTGGGGAGGCCACAATGGGAGGATCACTTGAAGTCAGGAGTTTGAGACCAGCCTGGGCAACATAGTAAAACCCAATCACTATTTATTAAAAAAAATCGATGAGCAATTAATGCGAATTTTTTTTCATGTGGAACTAAAATTTTAAATTCAGTAACCAAGAAGGGGGAGAGAAGGCCCAAAGGAAGAGTTAGCAGAGTAAGGACCCAGAGTCTTTGTCTTGTTTAAGAAGATAAATATACTAACATTTAAAGAAAAATTTAAAGAAAAGTATTTCCATTACAATGTTAAGAATAACTTTTATTAGAATAGAAATATAATGTGTAGCTCTCAAACCAAAGGAGAAATCATATTGTAATTTCTGCAGACTTATTCAAGCCAAATGAAGGCAAGAGATGAGGAAAAAAGCAAAGAAAAAAATGAAAGATAAGCAGAAACCTAAAATAAGAGGGTAAAATCAATATAAATTATCAGTTAGTATTATAAACAGCTTATACTGACTTATTAATAGAGATTATCAAATAAGATAATAAAAATAATATTCAACTCAAGTGCTAGTTATAAAACATACTTAAGAAACAAAAAAATAGAAAGGTTGAAAATTCATGAAAAAATATATACCCAGAAATAATTTTTAAAATTGTTGTAGGGCAACCCCTTCAGGTACCCTCCCATCATGGGAGAGTCTCTATTCTCTCAATAAATCCTGCTTTCTCACTTAAAAAAAAAAATTGTTGTAGCAACAGTACTAACAAACAAAGTAAATATTAGATGAAAAATTATTTACAGGATTAAAGAAGTACACAAGCTCATGATTCTGGGAACAACACCTTAAGAAGATAAGGCAATCATGAATTTGTATATACCTAACAAAATAGTTACAAACTTTTAAGTGTCAGAAGTATAAGGAAAAACTGAACAAAACCAAATGGGAAATTTTAATACATCATGATAAGAAACATAGATGGGCCAGGCATGGTGGTTCTTGCCTGTAATTTCAGCGCTTTAAGAGGCTAAGGCAGGAGACTGTTTGAACTCAGGAGTTTGAAAGTAGCCTGGGCAACATAGTGAGACTTCATCTGTATAAAATAAAAATTTTAAAAATTAGCCAGAAATGGTGGCACACACCTGCAGTCCCAGCTACTCAGGAGGCTGAGATGAAAGGATCACTTGAGGCAAGAAGGTCAAGATTAGCCTGGGCAACATAGTGAAACTCTGACTCTACAAAAATAAAAACCATAGATCAAGCACACACAAATTAAGAAGGATTTAAATATTGTATCAGATACATTCTTGATTTAATGTATATTTTTAGAATCCTACACAGAGAATACACATTTTTCTTAAGCACAAGTGGAGTATTTACAAAAAGTGTCCATATACTAAGTAACCTGAAATGTCAATAAATGTTAAATATTTGAATAATACAATTATTAAAAATCATAACACCTATGGTTTATTAAAAGTGTACTCTTGAAGAGGTCAGGAAGATGGCAGCCAAAACAGTCAGACTATGTGAATCCTGGTGTGAGTGAGTGAGTGTATGGAAAATTTTGTGTATGTGCCAGTGAATGAGTGGGCATGTGAGTGGCAGAATGAGTGAGGGCTAGGGAGCTAGTGGCAAGGACTCTCCTAGTGCAGGAGATGATGCCGCAGCTGCTCAGCTTGGACTCTAGCAATTCCTGGGAGGCAGAAGATGAGCACCATTTTTTTAAATCAACAAAACCCTTCCTAGGAAGAAAATGCTGGGAGAGACTGACTAAATGGGGACTGGTGAGCAAGTGGCCAGGGCCCTCCTGGTGAAACAACTGGAGCTGCAGCCTCTCTGCTTGGTCCCTAGTGCTTCCCAGGTCACAAGGCTGAGTGCCATTTTCTTTTAAATGGACAAAATTTTCCTGTGAAGAAGTAGCAGGGAGAGACTACTGGCTCCAGGCTCTGCCTCACCACTACAACAGGAGAGACTGCAGGCTCAAGGCTTTGCCTCACCACTGCAGCACCTGGCCACACACTGGAAGCAAGAGCTGTGGAGGGAGCACAGAGGCAGAATCCCACCAGAGAAGATGAAAGAGTCACCCCACCAACATCTTGAAAACAGGGCAGGAAAGGTCTCTGACTTCCTCACCATGGAACAACAGACCCAATGTCTGTGACTGGTGGATCAATTACTCAGGGGTCGATCATGACCCAGAGGGACTATCTTGAAAGCACTTTAGAGGGACCTGACGAGTGCTGAGTCTCAGGTGCCACACCTTCTACCCTGATCCAGTCATGGGACAAAGGGTGCAGCCATGAAAGGATGAGGAAGAACTCCAAAGAGATCAGTGTCCTGTTTCAAAATAGAGCAAATCCAGAACCCAGATCGAGAAAAATAGAGGGCTGAGCAAGCATCAGAAGGGAAAGCCTCCCCCATTGACACTGAATAATGCAACAAAAAAAAAAAAAAAAAGTAAGAGGTCTTTCACAAATGAGGAAAAACCAAAGGAAGACCACAGGTAATTTCAAGTGTAACAAAGAGAAGACTCCTGAATAAACAGACCTTGGACCCAAACAAGAGAAGTCACCAATAACTGGTCCCAGAATATGACAGGGATTTGGAAATGGATGGAAAGAGTGAATAAGACTCAGGAAAGAGAAGATGCAACACTGAAAGAATTTGTAACAAAGATTTATGGCAATAAAAATTTCATCCAGGAAATAAATAGCAAGATGAAAAGTACGGAAAGCAGAATAAATCTAACTGAAGAAACAATCTCAGAACTTGAAGACCAGAACAAGGAATTAACATGATCTGTAAAAACATAGAAAGAAAACACAGAAAAAAGGAACAAAGCCTACAAGAGATGCAATTATATCAAGAGGCCGAACCTATGGCTGACTGGTATGCCAGAAGAAGAAAAGGAAATGCAGAGTACCTTGTAGCAAATATTCCAGGAGGTTATCCAAGAAAACTTTCCCCATCTCACCAGAGACGTGACTAGCCAAACACAAGAGTTACAGAGAACCCCAAAGGCATCAAATGAGAAGACCAATCCTTAGACATACAGTAATTTCCCTACAAGAAGTAGGCACACACAAAAAAAAATCCTAAAGGCAGCAAGAAAGAAAGGTCAGACTACCTACTGGGGAAAACCAATCAGAATTGTAGCAGACCTATCAGCAGAAACACTACAAGCAAAAAGGGACTGGAGTCCAGAATTCAAAGTTCTGAAAGATAAACAATTTCAACCAAGAATTTCATACCCAGCCAAGCTCAGCTTCATCAGTGATGGAGAATTAAAATACTTCCCATACATCAAATCCCTAAGAGATTATGCAGCTTTCAGACCAGCTAAACAGGAGACACGTAAAAATGTATTAAGCACAGAAGAAAGAGGGGGAAAAAAAATGCCCACACACTTCCCACGAGAACAGCAGAGCACAGAATAAACAGAGAATACTGCACAACAACAAACACACACATACATCAACCTCAACGCCAAAAGAAAACAAGCAAACAAAAAAAAAACTTTTTAAGAATCTCATGATGGGGATAAACAATCACATTTCAATAATCAGCCTGAATGTGAATGGACTAAATGCACCACTGAAAAGACATAGAATGGCAAACTAGATAAGTAAACCACGACCCAATTATTTGCTGCATCCAGGAAACTCATCTCACTACAAGGGATACACACCGACTCAAAGTTAAAGGATAGAAAACGAGTTTCCAGGAAATTGACCACAAAAGAAGGCAGGAGTTGTGATCATAATATCAGACAAATCAACCATTAAGCTTATAAAAATTTAAAGAGATACAAAAGGACACTAAATAATGATAAAAGGTTCAATTTATCAAAAAGAAATATTCATCCTAAACATATTCACCCAACACCAAAGCACCAGAATTTATAAAGCAACTACTAAATAAACTAAAAAAGATATTGACTCTAACACTATTATAGCAGGGGACTTGAATACCCAAGTAACAGCCCTAGATAGATCATCAAGGCAAAAAATCAACAAGGAGATCCAGAACCTAAACTTGACACTTGATCAAATGAAGTTAATAGATACCTACAGATTATTCCACCAAACAACTACAGAATATACATTCTACTCATCACCACATGGAATGTACACTAAGATCAATGACATCCTTGGCCATAAATCAAGCATAAACAAATTCCATAAGGTTGAAATATTGCCAAACACCTTCTCGGACCACAATGAAATAAAAACAAATATCAACACCAACAAAATTTCCCCAAAGCCCACAAAGACATGGACACTAAACAGCATGATAATGAACAACTACTAGGTCAACACTGAAATCAAAGGAGACAGCCAGGCTCAGTGGCTCAGCCTGTAATCCCGCACCTTTGGGAGGCTGAGGTGAGCGGATTGCCTGAGCTCGCGGGTTCGAGATTTGCCTGGGCAGCGAGACCTCATCTCTACAATAAATCAAAAAAATCAGCTGGGTGTGGTAGAGCATGCCTGTAATTCTGGCTACTCGGAAGGCTGAGGCGGAAGGATTGCTGGAGCCCAGCAGGTCGAGGCTGCGGTGGCCGGGAGTGGCCACTGCACTCCAGTCTGGGCGGCAGAGTGAGACTCCAACTCAAAAAAAAAAAAAAAAACGGAAATCATAGGAGAAATTAAATGATTCCTGGAAAAAATGAAAATGAACATCATACAAAAACATTTGAGATGGATGAAAACAGTTCTAAGAAGGGAATTTATATCTCTTTGTGCACACATCAAGAAAACGGAGAGATCACAGTTGAGAGCCTAACAAATCACCTAAGGAAGAGAAAGAAAAGAGCACAAAAACCCCAACTTTAGCAGAAGAATCCAAATCACCAAAATAAGAGCCCAAATATGGGTCATAGAAGACAAAAATATCATCAACAAAACAAAAGGTTGGTTTTTTGAAAGAATTAATAAGATTGATGGACCCCCTAGCCAGAATGACCAGAAAAGAGAGAAAAAGCCCAAATAAACACAATCAGAAATACAAAAAAATTATATCACAACTAGTCCGAAGAAATACAAAATATTATCAGAGCTTACTATGCACACCTATATGCAAACAAACATGATAACCTAAAGGGAATGGAGGACTTTCTGACATCACACAAGCTTCCCAGGTTGAAATGAAGACAAGGAGACACTAAAAATACCAATAACAACCCATGAAATTGACTCTGTCATAAGAAAACTACCTATAAAAAAAAGCCATGGACCTGATGGCTTTCCAGCAGAATTCTACAAAATGTCCAAGAGCAGCTGACACCAATCCTATTGAAAGTATTCCAGGCGATTGTGAAAGATGGAATTCTCCCCAAATCATTTTATGAAGCTAACATCACACTGATATCCAAACTGGGTAAAGATTCAACAAAAAAGAGAATTACAGGACAATATTCCTTATGAATATTGTCCTGTAATTCTTATTAATTCTTATTAATTCTTTCAAAGAACCAACCTTTTGTTTTGTTGATGATATTTTTGTCTTCTATGTCCCATATTTGGGCTCTTATTTTGGTGATTTTGGTGAGGATGCGAAAATCCTCAAAAAGATTCTAGCAAATCAAATCCAAAAACACATCTCAAAAATCATCCACCAGGTCCAAGTAGGCTTCATCCCCAGGATGCAGGGCTGGTTCAACATTCACAAGACCATAAATGTAATTAAATACAACAACAGATGTAAAATAAGAACCACATCATTATATCATTAGATGCAGAAAAAGCTTTTGATAAAACCCAGCATCCCATCTTGATAAAAACCCTCAAACACCTAGGCATAGAAGGAACATACCTTAAAATAGTAAGTGTCATATATGATAAACCCACAGGTAACATATTGCTAAATGGACAGTAACTGGAAACATTTAGTCTGAAACTGGAAAAAAGAAAAAGCAACCCACTCTCACTCCTCTTGTTCAACATTGTGTTGGAAGTACTAGCTTAGGCAATTAGACAAGAGAAGAAAATCAGGGGTATCCAAATAGAAAAGAAGTCAAGTTATCCATCTTTGCTAAAGATGTGATCCTATACCTCCAAAATCCAAAAGAATCAGTCAAATACCTGCTTGTACTGATAAAGGACTTTGGCAAAATCTCAGGGTACAAAGTAAATGTGCAAAAGATGTTACATTCTTATGCACCACCATCAAGTGGGGGGGAACCAAATAAGAAGCATAATCCCATTCACAGTATCACAATAGTCACAAAAAAAATGAAATACCTCAGCATCCTTCTAATCAGAGAAGTGAAAGACCTTTACAATGAGAATTACAAAACATTGCTCAAAAAATCCAAGAAGACACAAACAAATGGAAAAATATTCCATGCTCATGGATAAGAAGAATCAACATTGTTAAGATGTCCATCCTACCCAAGGCAATCTACAGATTTTAATGCAATACCCTTCTGCAAAGCATAAGAAACCATCAAGAGAGCAGGGAGATAGGCCACAGAATGAGAATATTTGCCAACTGTATATCTGACAAAAGTCTAACATCTAGGATCTATAGGGAACTCAAACATGCCAAAAAAAATTAAGTCCCATTAAAATGTGAACAAAAACATGAATAGAAACTTCTCAAAAGAAGATATATGTGCAACCAACAGACACATGAAAAAGTGTTCAGCCTCAGTCATCATCAGAGAAATGCAAATCAAAACCACATTGAGATACCACCTAACCCCAGTAAGAATGGCCATCGTTAATAAAACAAACAACAACAGATGCTGGTGAGAATGCAGAGGAAAAGGAATGTTTCTACACTGCTGGTAGGACTGCAAACTAGTGCAACCTCTTTGGAAGACAGCATGGCAATTTCTGAAAGAACTAGAAATTGACCTTTCATATGACCCAGCAGTCACCCTATAGGGAATATACCCAGAGGAACTCAAATCATTGTATAAAAAAGATACCTGCACATGCATGTTTGTTGCCACTGTATTCATAATAGCAAAAACATGGAACCAACCATGCTGCCTATCAAAGCTGGACTGGATTAAAAAATGTGGCACATATACACAATGGAATATTGTACAGCCATAAAGAAGGACAAACATATGGGCTTCACAGCAACTTGGATAGATTTAGTCTATCATTCTCAGTGACCTATCACAGAAACAAAGAACAGAGTACCACATTTTCTTACTCATAAATGAATCTTGAACAATTATCATAATACTATAAGAAAGAGATTGGCTGTAGTGGGAAACTGCCAGGGGAGCGGTTGGGATTGGCAGCTGAAAGAAACTGCCAGGGGAGTGAGGGGCCCACCTCATCAGCAAGGGCACCTGCATAATGAACATTTGTATACATAACCCTGAATTGTACCCCACATGTTTAAAAAAATAAAAATAAAATTTAAAAATGATACTGAAAAAAAGTATACTCTTGAATAACTCATTAATGAAAGCATAGATCACTAGCCAGCACAACACTGAAGAACAACAAAGTTGGGGGCTCATACTACCTAACTTCAAGACTTAATGTAAAGCTATAGAAATCAGGCCAGTGTGTTGTTGGTAAAAGAATGACAAATACATGAAACAGAATGGATAGCCCAGAAGTAGATCCACATTAATATAGCCAATAGATCTTTGACAAAGAAGCAAATGCAATACAATGGAGAAAAGACAGTCATTTCAATAAATGGTGCTGGAGCAGCTGGGCCTCTAGATGTGGAAAAAAAAGAATCTAGACACAGACCCTATCTCCTTCACAAAAATTAACTCAAAATAGTTCACAAGTCTCAATATAAAATGCAAAACTATAAAATCCTAGAAGCTAACATAGGATAAAACCTAAATGACTTGGCTTGATGATGTTATTTTTTTTTTTTTTTTCCTGAGTCAGAGTCTCACTCCATTGCCCAGGCTGGAGTACAGTGGCTTGCTCATGGCCCCTGCAGCCTTGACCTTCCATCTCAACCTTCTCAGTAGTAGGCTCATGGCCCCTGCAGGCGATCCTTCCATCTCAACCTTCTCAGTAGTAGGAACTACAGGCCTATGTGACCAGGCCCAGCTAATTTTTTTTTTTTTTTTTTTTTAGAGACGAGATCTTGCCAAGTTTCCCAGGCTGGTCTTGAACCCCTGGGCTCAGACAATCCTCTTGCCTTGGCCTCACAAAGTGCTGAGATTACAGGCTTCAGCCACCATGCCCAGCCTGATGATGACTTTTTACAATCTGATACCAATAGTATGATCCATGAAAAAATAATTGATAAGCTGAATTTCATTAATATTAACAAACTTCTGCTCTGTGAAAGACACTATCAAGAGAATGAGAAAATAAGCCACATGAGTAGGATAAAATACTTGAAAAAGACATATCTGATGAAGAACTGTTATTTAAAATATATTAAAAACTAAGAAAACAAAAAACCTGATTAAATGATGAGCCAAGGATCTTAATAGACATCTCATCAAAGAAGTGATATAGATGAAAAACGAAGGCATGAAAAGATGATCCACATCATATGTCATCAGGGAATTGCAAATTAAAACAGCAATAAAATACTATTACACACCTATTAGAATTGCCAAAATCTAGGACACTAACCACATCAAATGATAACAAGGATTGATTCTAAACAGGAATTCATTGCTAGAGGAAATGCAAAGTGGTACAACCACTCTGGAAGACAGTTTGGTAGTTTCTTACCAAACTAAACACACTTTTACCATATAATTTAGCAATTTCACTATTTAGTATTTATCTAAAGAGCTGAAAATTTATCCACATAAAAATCTGCACATGAAGTTTATAGTAGCTTTATACATAATTGCTAAAACAGAAGCAACCAAGAAGATATCCTACAGAAAAAAATGGAATATTATTCAGCACTAAAAAGAAGAAAGCTATCAAGCCACAAAATGACATAGAAGAAATTTAAATGCATGCTAAGTGAAAGAAGTCAATCCAAAAATGCTACATAGTGAATTATTACAACTATATGACATTTTGGAAAACGCAAAACTGTGGAGACAGTAAACAGATAACTGGTTGCCAGAGATAAGGGGAGAGGGAGAGATGAATAGATAGAGTACAGAGGATTTTTAGGGCAGTGAAAACACACACATAATGGTAGATACATGTCATTATCCATTTGTCCAAACCCATAGAATGTATAACACCAAGAGTAAACTATGGGCAAACACTAGTTAAGCTATGGGAGCTGGGTGATAATGGGTCAATATAGGGCCATCAATTGTAACAAATATATCATTCTGGTGGGAGATATTGATAATAGGGGAAACTATACCTGTGTGGGGGCAGGTGATATATGAGAAATCTGTATACCTTCCTCTTAATTTTAACATAAACCTAAAAATTCACTAATAAAATAAAGTCTTTTTTTAAGAGTGGATCACAATGGAAATTATGAAATATTTAGTATTGAAAGTAAATAAAAATGCAATAAATCATACCTGTGAAAGGCAAAGTAATATCAAGAAGTCAATTAGTTGCCTTAAATGTATTTATTAAAACAAAATAACAAGTATTTAAATAAATATTCAACTTGAACAGATACAAAGCAAAATAATGTGTTAAATTTAAAGAAAGTAGAAGAAACTGATGAGAGAAAAAAAAATGAGTAGAATAGAAAACACCTGCAGAAAATGACACAGAAGAGAGTGTGAAGAAAATTGAACGCTGGTTCTTTGTAAATATTAACAAAATATAAAAGCCTCTAAGTTTTAGGTTCAAGGAAGAAAGAAAAAAGGAAGGAAGGAAAAGGGAAAGGAAAGGGGAAGGAAAGGGAGGCAAGGAGGGAGGGAGGGAGAAATATGTAATATTAGGAACAAAAGACAAGGCTGAAGATGGATGATAAGTCTAGACTGTTGGGGTTATGGGTGAACCAAACAGGCCCAAGTAAGGAAGGACAGTGAGAATAGCCTAAACATCCAAGAGCACCATGAAAGCAATGGGTCTTACATGGAAGAAGAAATCATAGAGACTTAGGGGGAAAGCCCTCAGAGAAGAGTCTGAAACGCACTAGCAGGAGAGGCAAGTGAAGAGTGGCATAAGTTAACCATATGCCAGCTCTTCAAGTATTTTCTTTCCAAGTAAAAAGCTGGCATTACATAAAATAAAAGCAATTTAGAATAAAATGACTTTATTAAGAACTATTTATACAAGATTAAAATAGTACAGCAGAAGGCTGAGAGTGCACTTAATTGTTCTTTTATACATCTGAATAGTCCATTAACAGAAATCAAGGTCGTCATTAAGAAAGCACAGTCAATCTTCCTCCAGAGAAAAATACTAAGCCAACTACCCCCACTAAGGGTCTGGTTCCTGATTTCATGTGCTGGCAAACATCTTTGAGGAAGAAATACTAATTATTTTATTTAATATTTATTAAAGAGGAGTATATAAAATGAACTCAGTGTGTTATATTTATAAATTTTATATGCACATATTTATTTAGTCATATTTGACATATTTCTGAAATATATCAAAATGTGGTAAGTAAAATTAGAAAGTCAGTCAGATGAAAATAAAAACCAGGTTTAGCCGAGATTTTCTTTCAGAAATGCTCTTCCCCTTGGAGATATCCTTTTCTTGCACAGGACTCTCAGACTATGTCCAAAGACTTTTGTATTTTAACCAGGGAAGTGTATCAGGATCAAGTGAGCTTTTAGAGAAACATATAAGAAAATATCAGATATTAGAAGACAGAGAATTTTGTAAATCAACTTTCCTGGCATCTCTAAAATCACAATATATAGGAGAACCACTACTATCCTGTAAATTCCTTGGGCCAACAACTCCTATGACACATAGGCCAGGATGTGAAATTGAATAAGAGTGATTAAGGTCAGATAAATGTCACACAATCCAGCTCTTCCTTCCCATGTGATCTTATTATTAAATATAAGGGAAAAATCCATATTTCTGGCAAGATGACAATGGGACAGGTCAGACTGTGAGAGTCTCCACAAAAGTGAGTGTCCATAAAAACTTCTGCATGAGTGGGTGTGAGCCAGTGGGTGAGTAAAAGTCCAACTAAGGGGAGACTTAGGTTCACGCACCCAGGGCTCTCCTCCAAAGGTGACTGCAACCCCCATCATCCTGAGATTAAATCCACCAGCATGCAAAATTGTCTGCTGATCTTGGGACTCTCCTGAGAAAAGCCTGGCAAATACACCTGATTCTCATGACCTGGTGCCCAGTCCATATCATCACCTGTGATAGCAAAGCAGCTGGAACTCCCTAACCATGGAGGGAGAAGACCAGGTAGAACTGGAGAGGAGCCCCACCACTGGTGAGGAACTGCCAATCAGAGCCATTTTCTCTGTCCTGGGCCCAGGTAGAGACTTGCATTGCCCTGCCCAGTTCCACCCAGCCTCCTACTTGTAACCTAGAGGTAATCTCATCAAACTTGGAGAGACAGAAGCCTCTCTCCCACACTAGATCAGACACAAACACATCAGATCTGAGTGAGAGACTTGAGAGGCAGCAAGCCAGGTGAGTCCAGATCTGATCCACTCTCCTCCTACAGTAGGCCTGGGGCATCTGACCCATGCTGAGAGCAACCCTATCAGCCTGTGCTGAGAGCAGAAGGTAGGGGCTGAAGAGCAGAGCTGAAAGGAATTTGGACTTAGAAGAACAACCTCAGAGCCAGTTTTATTTGTTTGTTTGTCTATTTGCTTGTTTGTTTGTTTGGTTGGTTTTTGTTTTTTTCTCTTGAAATGTCTGTAAATCTTATAATAACCTATAATAGCTTGTTTAAAATAAGTAATTTCATTTTGTCTTAAATACTCCATCTTAGCTGCTTGCTGCCCAGAGATGCCCGCGCATGAAGTTGTTGCAGGTTCCTTGTACCCACAGACCCACATCCTTTTTCCCCCAAACCATCAGAAAACACCCTAGCCATAAGTTCCCTGTAATTGTGTGCTTTGTTAATTAAAATCAAATGTTATACCTTGCAAAACCCCATTGTTACATTCTCATATTTTGTTCTTATATTTTGTTAGCGACCTAACCAAGGTAACTCCATTGTGTAATGGTTCTTCCACATTGTCTCTGTGTAACTGCCTTAAACCATATCTTGTTGGCAGAACTACAGGGACTTTCCAGTCACCAGCTGTGCCTGGGACATAAAGTTAATCAAAACTCCCTAACAATCAAAAGTTCCCATTTGGTTGCTAAGTTGCTAGTTTATGGTTACTATGACTTGATTGCTAGCTTATGGTTGTTATAGTCACTAAATTGCTATGTAGCCCACTTGCGGTTTTTGCCTTTAAAATTTCCTTACTTGCTCTGCTCAGGGCCGAGAGCTTTTATGGCAATAGCCTCTCTTGGATGTCGGCTTAAATAAAAGGACTTTTAATGTAATACCCTGTGTGTTGGCAACCTCCCTTCTCACACTCTGGTCACAACAATCTCTCTTTCTTTCTGTTTTTGATTATGTTTTCATATGTGCTTTCTGTTATTTTATTGCTTTTTTTTAAGACTTTCTGTGTATTGGTATTTTTGAGGAAGAGTACATCAGTAGGGAGGTTCTTGTCAGTTTCTGTATTTGTATGATGGTGTGTATGTTCTAGTATTTTTTATCTTTTCTGTCTTTGTTTGTGTCTCTTTCCATTTTTTTGTTAGTTGGTAAGCTTGTTTATTTCCCTCTTATTCTACTTTCTCTCTCCACTTTCCTCTCATGCTCCTCCTTCCTTTTTGCATTCTTTTCTTTTTTCTTACCTCATGTTGCTTTCAGGGGGCAAACCTACATGCCCACTCCAGGGACAGATTGTAAGGCAATGGGAAGCAGGTTCCAGGGGCCTCACACACCTGTCAGCAGGTAAGGAGACCTGCAGATAGTTTCTAATCACAGCTCCCTCCTCAATTAAATCTCAAAACTGCAAAAAGTACAGCCCCCACTGTAGTCCAGCTTCAAAATTAAGCAAAGCCAAAGAATGCACATAAGGAAGAATAGGAGATTGAGCAAACAGAAGTAAAAGCTAGCCCCCCCATCCCTGAACAACAGAATTAAAGAAGAGGGGGGGAAAAAAGGAGGGAGGAAAATCTACACAAATAAAGAAAATCCAAAATAAAGTATGGGTCTCACAAAAACCACTGGGAGGCCAGCCACTAAGAATATACACTTCAGAATGCAAACAATGAAGAACCTTCAGAGTGACTGCTCTCAAACCACAATCCCAGATATCAAGACATGAATAGAGAGAATAAACAGAATTGAGGAGAGATGAGAAGAAAGAATGAAGGAGTTGATAAGTGAAATAACAGCAATAAAGAATACAGTGGATGAAATAAATAACAAACTGATAAGCATGGAAAGCAGAATTAGCCAAGCAGAAGAAAGAATCTCAGAGCTTAAAGTTCAAAATATGGAAATAACCCAAACTGTCAAAAACATAGAAAAGAAGTTCAAAAAGACAGAGCAAAACCTTCAAGAGATGAGTGATTATATCAAGAGGCCATACCTAAGGTTAATTGGACTTCCTGAGGCAGAAAGAGAGACAGAGACCACTCTAAAACAAACATTCCATGAAATTATCCAAGGAAACTTCCCTCATCTCATCAGTGACACAACCATTCAAACACAAGAGATTCAGAGAACTCCTGCAAGATGACAAATGAGTAGACCAATTCCTAGACACATAGTAATTCACCTACACAAAGTAGGTATAAAAGAAAAAAAATCTAAAAGCAGCAACAGAAAAAGATCAAACTACCTACAGGGTAAGACCAATTAGAACAGCAGCAGACTTATCCACAAAAACACTTCAGGCAAGAAGAACTTGGAGTCCAAATTTCAAAGTTCTTGAAGATAAACAATTTCAACCAAGAATTACCTACCCAGCTAAGCTAAGTTTCGCCTTTGATGGAGAATTAAAATCCCAGACATCCAATAACTAAGAGGTTACACTGCCTCCAGACCAGTTCTACAAGAAACACATAAGAAAGTATTAAACACAGAAGAAAGGAAAAAAAGAACAATGTCCTTCATGAGAATGCAGGAAAAAGATTGAAACCACATATAAGTCAACCCAAAAATCAAAAGAAAGACAACAAAAAAAATCAACATCAACAAACTTTTTATATAAGAATTGCATGACAGGGATAAATTCTCACATTTCAATAATTAGCCTGAATGTGAATGCACCACTGAAAAGACATAGAATGGCAAAATGGATAAAATATCATGAAGCAACAATATATTGTCCCCAAGAGACTCAACTCACCAGAAAGGACACTCATAGACTCAAAGTAAGAGGATGGGAAACAAAATTTCAGGAAAAAAGAAAACAAAAAAAAGCAGGAGTTGCAATCTTAATATCAGACAAAATGCCCTTTAAGTTATCAATAATTGAAAAAGATATGGAAGGTCACTTCATACTGAAAAAGGTTCAATCCATCAACAAGAAATATCCATCCTAAACATAAATGCACCCAACATAGGAGCACTAACTTTCATAAAGTAGTTTCTAAGTAAACTTAACAAAGATATTGACTCTAACACTATCATAGCTGGGGACTTAAATTTCCACTCACAACTCTAGACAGATCATCAAGATCTGTCATCAGCCTCAACATGATGCTTGACCAAATGGACTTTTTTGATACCTAAAGAACACTCCACCAACAACCATGAAAAATACATTCTACTTATCACCACAGGGAACATACTCTAAGATTGACTACATCCTCGGCCATAAATCAAGCAAAAATAAATTTTACAAGATTGAAATACTGCCATGCACCTTCTCAGACCACAGTAGAATACAAATAAATATCAACACCAACAAAGATCCCAAAAAACCCAAAAGACATGGACACTAAACATCATGATGCTAAGCAGCTCCTGGGTCAACATGGAAGTCAAAACAGAGATTAAAAGATACCTGAAAACAAATGAAAATGAAGAATCATCTTCCCAAAACCTCTAGAATGTCATGAAAACAGTACTAAGAGGGGAATTCATATCTCTATGAACACACTTGAAGAAAATGGAAAGAACAGGAGTTAACAGCATAACAGATCTCCCCTAAGGGAGCTGGAAAAGCAAGACCATCAAAACCCTAACTTCAGCAGAAGAATCCAGATCACCAAAATAAAAGCCCAAATTTGGGACACAGAAGGTAAAAAGATAATACAAAAAATCAACAAAACAAAAAGCTAGTTCTTGGAAAGGATAACAAGATTGATGGTCCCCCAGCTAGACTGACCAAGAAAAAGAGAGAAAAAGCCCAAATAAACACAATGAGAAATGCAAAAGATGAAGTCACAACTGACCCCGAAGAAATACAAAAGATTATCAGAGACTACTCTGCACACTATATGGAAACAAACTTGAAAACCTAAAGGAAATATAGGACTTTCTGACATCACACACCTCCCCAAGCTGAAACAAGAAGAAATTGAGACTGTAAATAGACCAATAACAATCCAGGAAATTGACTATGTCATAAGAAAACTACCTACAAAAAAAAAAAGCCCTGGACCAGATGGCTTTCCAGCAGAAGTCCACAAAACATACAAGGAGGAATTAATACCAATCCTACTGAAAGTATTCCAGGCAATTGAGAAAGATGGAACTCTCCCCAAATCATTTTACAAAGCTAACATCACATTGATACCCAAACCAGATAAAGATCCAACAAAGAAAGAGAATAACAGGACAATTTCCTTGATGAACATAGATGCTAAAATTTTCAACAAGATCCTAGCAAATTGGATTCAACAACACATCTCAAAAATCATCTACCACAACCAAGTAGGCTTCATCCGTGGGATGCAGGTCTGGTTCAACATTCAAAAGACAATAAATGTAATTAAATACATCTTGTAATTAAATACAAGATGTAAAAACAAAAACTGCATGATTATATCATTAGATGCAGAAAAAGCTTTTGATAAAATCCAGCACACCTTCTTGATAAAAAAACCCTTGAACATTTAGGCACAGATGGAACATATACCTCAAAATAGTAAGAGCCACCTAGGAGAAACCCACAGTCAGCATACTGCTAAACAGACAGAAATTGGAACCATTTCCCCTGAAAACTAGAACAAGACAAGGATGCTCACTCTCACCTGTCCTTTTCAACATAGTTCTGGAAGTCCTAACTAGAGCAATCAGACAAGAGAAGGAGATCAAGTTTATCAAATAGGAAAAGAGGAAGTCAAGTTATCCTTTTTTGCAGACGACATGATTCTGTACCTCAAAAACCCAAGATAATCTGTCAAAAACCTCCTTGTACTGATAAAGGACTTTGGCAAAGTATAAAATCAGGGTATAAAATCATGTGCAAAAGACAGTCGCATTTCTATACACCAACAATAAACAGACAGAAACCCAAATAAAAAGCACAATCTCATTCGCAATAGCCAGAAAGAAATCTAATACCTTGGCATCTTCCTAAGCAGAGACGTAAAAGACCTTTACAATGAAAACTAGAAAACATTGCTCAAAGAAATCAAAGATGACACAAACAAATGGAAAAGTGTTCCATGCTCATGAATTGGAAGAATCAACATTGTTAAGATGTGCATCCTACTCAAGGCAACCTACATATTTAACACAATACCCATTAAATTACCAACAGCATTCTTCTCAGGCCTGGAAACAATACAGGAATTCATATGGAAGCGTAAATGACCACAAATCACCAAAACAATCCTCAGCAAAACAAGAAAAAAAAAGCAGGAGGTATCACACTCCCAGACTTTAAACTCTATTATAAAGCTACAATAATCAAAACAGCCTGGTACTGGTACAAGAACAGGCATATAGACCAATGAAGTAGGATAGAGATTCCAGAATCAAAACCTCAATTTAAAATTCAACCAACTCATCTTCAACAAAGCCTCCACCACCAATGACTAGGGAGAGGAAAGCCTATTCAGTAAATGGTTCTGGGAAAACTGGCTGACCACATGTATAATAAGATTAAAACAAGATCCTTACCTATCACCATACACAAAAAAATCAACTCTAAATGAATCAAAGACTGAAACGTAAAACCTCAAACTTTCAGAACCTTAGAAAATGCAGGAGACACCCTTATGGTAATTGGAACAGGTCAATTCCTGACCAAAACCCCAAGTGTTCATGCCATAAGAGATAAGATAGACAAGTGGGACCTCATCAAACTGACAAGGTTCTGCAAAGCCAAAGAAACCATCAGGAGAGCAAAGAGACAGTCCACAGACTGGGAAAAAAATATTTTCCAATGTATGTCTGACAAAGCCCTAACATCTAGGATCTATAAGGAACACATACATGCCAAAAAGAAAAAATAATAATAAATTCCCATTACAAAGTGGGCAAAAAATATGAATAGACACTTCTCAAAAGAAGACATATGAACAGATACATGAAAGAATGCTCAGCCTCACTGTCACAAAAGAAATGCAAATTAAACTACACTGAGATACCACCTAACTCCAGCCAGGATGGCTATCATCAATAATTCAAAACAAAAACAAAAAACAAAACAGATGCTAGAGAGGATGCAGTGGAAAGGGAACGCTTCTATACTGTTGGTGGGAAACTAGTAAGCTAGTACAGTCTCTGTGAAAAACAGTGTGGCAATTACTAAAAAACCTAAAAATCGACCTTCCATATGAACCCACAATCTCCCTACTGGGAATATACCTGGAAGAACTCAAATCACTCTGTAAAAAAGATACCTGCACATGTATTTTTATCGAAGCATTGTTCACAGCAGCAAGAACATGGAACCAACCATGCTGCCCATCAGAAGAGGACTGGATTTTTTAAAATGCAGTACATATATATGATGGAATATTATGCAGCCATAAAGAACAAAATCATTAACTTTGCAGCAACCTAGATGGACTTAGAGTCTATAATACTGAGTGATCTATCACAGAAACAAAGAACTGAGTACCACATGTTCTCACTCATAAGCGAAATTTGAACAGTTATCATAATACTATAAGAAAAGGTTGGCAGTAGCAGGAAACTGTGGGGAGAGGGGCAGGGAAGCAAGATTGGCTGTAGTGGAAATCTTCCTGGGGAAGGGAGGGGGCAACCTCATCAACAAGGGTAACTGCCTAATGAACACTTGTATACCTAATCCTGAATTGTACCTCACATCTTTAAAATAAAAAAATTAAAAATTAAAAAAAATCTTACTATTCTTACTAATCTTACTGTTCTTACTAATCTTACTATTCTTGCTAATCTTACTATTCTATCATACGGGTGCATGATGTGGAAAAAAAAAAACAGAAAAATATCATAACAATCTCTCTTAATCAAGGATCCATCCCTGACCTCTTTAGATCCACATCCTGATGTTTGTTAATAATTTAATAAGAAGTAACCCAAAGCCGCAAGTCCAACTCAAAATCCCCTCACCCTTACTGATGCTTGGTAGGCCTGGGTGAAGGTGAATTGATTTCTTCTTCCCGACACCACTGTGCTTTCCTCCTCCCTTCTTTGTCCTTATGCTGCTTTCTCTACTCCCTATTTCCCAAGGAGCAACCAATCCTTTCTTTAAACTTTCTTTAGAGGAACTCACTGAATGCCTCCCCACACAAAGTTTTCTCCCTATCTTCCACATCAGAAGACTTCCCTCTTCCATAAGAATCCCACAGCACTTACTCTATTTTTCTTTTATATTTGTCATTTTAAATCTTGCTGTATGGTTATTTATATGTACATGTTATTTCCCCTACTCTACTGCAAGAGTCTTAAGGATAATATTTTTGTCTTAATTATCATAACATCCCTGACAGTTCCTAGGAAAATCCTCCAAATACAAGTGTTCAAAACTATTTGCAAAACAATTGATGTGGCAATAAATTACAGTGATTTTATTAGTAGTACAAAAAGCAAGCTTCCAGAAATAAATGTTCAAAACTAGGTCAGCCAAAGCTAGCTACCGACATCTTGTATGGTATAATCTCTTTCTAGTTTCTCAAATATATGGCATTAATTAATAACAGAAAGAACTTTTTAACTTACAACGTTTGTGAAAATAGCTACATACCATACAAAGTGAAAATGTGAGAGCTTTAGAAATTAAAGTAGATGTTATTTGTACCCCCAAAACAATCACCTTTCTAGCTTATAAAAAATAACTGAGAAATTAATCTCTATTGACAAGGTGTTGACAAGAATATGCTAAACTCTATAAAATATTTTAAGATAGTTTATTCTTGAAACAAACTTGAGGACGGAAGCCCGAACACCCATCCTAAGAAGGTCCTGAGAAAGTGTGCCCACCGTGGTTGGAACAGTGGCCTGGTTATATACCTTTTAGGAAGGCAGAAGTTACAAGAAACCATAAATTATTACATGTGATATTTTCATTGGTTTGGCCCAAGAAGAAGGGACATTTCCAAGCAGGGCTTGCAGGTTATAGGTAGATTTAAAGATATCTTGACATGTAATTTTTAATTTTGTTTTACTTTTTCTTATTTTAAAGATTTGGGGTACAATTCAGGGTTAGGTATACAAATTTTCATTGTGTAGGTACCCTTGTTGATGAGGTGTGTCCTCTCCCCACTTCCCCAGGTAGATTCCCACTACTACCAATCCCTCTTCCCTACTCTCCTCCCGGCAGTTTCCAGCTACTGCTAATCCTTTTCTTATAGTATTATGATAATTGTTCAAGGTCCACTTATGAGTGAGAACATGTGGTACTCAGTTCTTTGTTTCTGTGATAGATCACTCAGTACTATAGACTCTAACTCTATCCAAATTGCTGTGAAGTTCATGAGCTTGTTCTTTTTTATGGCTGCGTAATATTCCATCATGTATATGTACCACGTTTTTTTTTCATCCAGTCCTCTTTTGACGGGCAGCATGGTTGGTCCCATGTTCTTGCTATTGTGAACAATAATGTGATAAACATATGTGTGTGGGTATCTTTTTTATACAGTGATTTGAGTTCTTCTAGGAATATTCCCAGTAGGGGGATTGTGTAGTTTCTATAAGGAATTTTGGAGGAGATGCTTTGTTAAGCTAAGGGGGTGGAAAATTCCAGGTTTTTTGATATGTAGGTGAAGTTTTATATGTAGCAGACTTCAGGGAGGATTCATAAGCGTGTCATAGGCTTCCCAGGAGTCTGGGAATCCACAACTCTTAGGAATTTGCAGGGTCATAAACCTTCTCTATATATTATGTTATGTTATGTTATGTTACATGTTGTGTTGTGTTGTGTCATGTCATGTCATGTCATGTCAGAGTCAGGCTGGAAAGCAAACTTTAGGATATAGGATAATAAAACCCTATCTGGTGAATTCTTATCAGGCAGTGACTTCCCAAGACTTTTATTCAGGAATCTGGTTAAGAGACAAAAAAAGTCCGGTTTGATCCTCAAAGGCTTAATTATTTTTGGAACAATATATGCAGGTAAGGAGGTAGCATTGTAAGAATATGTGAGAGTATTACACAGCCATAAAGACAAAGGACAAAATCATGGGCTTCACAATAATTGGATGGAGTTGGAGACTGTCACAATTGGTGATCTAGCACAGAAACAAAGAACTAAATACCACATGTTCTCATTCATAAGTGGGACCTGAACATTAATCACAATAGCACAAGGGAGGGATCCACAGTCACAGAACACTGCCGGGGAGGTGCTGGCGAGGGCATATAACAACACAAAGGGTACCTGGTGCTAACCCATGGGAAGTGAGGACCAGCTGGAGGCCCAAACTTCACCTGCACAAAGACTACTCATACATCATATCCTGACTTGCAACCCCACATCTCTATAATAAAATAAAGTTAAAAAAATAATTACTCCAACACCTTGTAACACAATAAGATGATTTTATAGGTTGAAGAAGAAGAAGAAGAAGAAGAAGAAGAAGAAGAAGAAGAAGAAGAAGAAGAAGTGAGAGCTCAAAATGTTTTTAAAAATTGAAAAAAGTTGCAAGTTTCCAAAAATAAGCTTAATGATCTAAAGAGTAAAAGATCTGGGCATGCTCAATGTGGAAAAAGAAAAAAAAAGATGACAGAGGAGGCCAGATAATTGCTGTCACATTTAGGGAGGCCAGATCTCAAAAAATCATTAATCAGTATAGTCAATTAAGAAGTAATAAAAGGAGGATACAGGAAGAAAATTGTAAGTAAAATATTGGGAAAAACCAATTGTGACAGTAAAATATTGCATGGTGACTTTTAAAAGTTGAATCTAAGAGCTTAAAAAAAGTGACAGGGGAAATTCTTTATTAGTGGAGAAATCTAAGGAATACGAGAGTTTAAAAGTAATGAACAGAAGAAGGTTAGATTGGGAGAGTAGACCTTTCCTAAAGGAGATGAGGGCATTGATGACAAAGGTTGCAGTATTTCCATATTATAAAGGCATATAGATCTTCTGGGTTCTGCTCATCTGGCCCTCTCTATAAAACAATCAATGCCAGGAGGGGAATTATAATTTAATTTCCTTGTTATTTAAGTTTCAGGTAGAGTATCACATAAGGGGTTTGAAAAAATAATTTCTGGTTCAGATTAAATTATAAAAATCCTATTCAGTTGTAATTCAGGGTTAAGGTTCTCCACAGGTCTCTACAACTTTTAACAAATAAATCCCAAAATATATTTTTTTACTTAAATCACCTTCCTAATTATTCTTATTAGAGTTTCCTAAAGATGTTATTCTCTTGTCATGCAGGAATTGTGAGTAGCAGCTCTAGTAAAAATGTTAAGTTTAAATACATATTTACATGGGGCACACGTGTGCAAATGCACATACACACACACATCACACACACACACACACACACAGAGTCCATGCTCCTATAACTCCTTATAAAGTAAAATGACAAAGTCTATGGAGTTCATTCAATGAGTCAGATTGAAATCTAATTAAATTAAATCTAACATTGACCTTCATCCTAAATATATTATTTTTGTATGTATACAGCATTCATCAACATCACCAGAAAGCAATAACATGAATGATACATTATGCTGACTGGTGTACAGTATAGCGTGATTTATATAACATGAGAAAGAACAAAAAAATCTAGACTGAATCCCAAACTACTGGTTGTAAAAATGGACAAGCAATGTTAAATCCAGATTTTGATGAAATAAGCATTTGCAATCATTGCAGAATATATCTTTGCATGTTGAATGAGGATATATACAAAAATACACGCAAATGATGGGATATCTAAGAGGTTCCCAAAGGAGAAAAAGAGGCTTGGAGAAGCACAAAAAGCTGCCGTGTACCTCCCTTAAAATGGAACATCAGAGAAAATATCATAAAAGATTGTAAATTAAGAGTAATTGGTGTGTGTGAAGCCCCTAGGCTATGACTGTCACTATGCCAAACCCTTTAAATCATTATTTTATTTAAGATCCACATTTAGTTATTATAGATCTGCCTTAGTACAATCTCAATTTCTTAGACAAAGTCATTGGGGTTTGAAGAGGATCAGTGACTTGTCCTCTGTAGCCAAACAGCTATAGATGGCAGAGTCAGGATTCAACCCATACCCCTGTGGCTCAAAAACTCAAGCTCTTAAACCTTGGGCATGCTGCTCCTCACTAGGAAATAAATAAAGACAAAAATCCCGCCAAAAGTTCCAATGCCTGACTGGTATGGGGGCTCACGACCACAATCCTAGCCCATTGGATAAAGGGGCAATCACACACTCTGTGTTCTTGGAAAATGTCACCAAATTGTCACAAGACTTACCTTTCTGCAGTCAAGTGAAACCTGCTCCCATTATGGATGCCTATTGATGCTGAAATAAACTGTAGCTAAAAATTTCCCAGCTGACACTTAGAGTCACCCAACAAAGAGAGATCTGTGGTTCTGGGCTTGCAGGTCATCCAGTCAAGACTCTTCTTCAATCGACAAATCTCCCCCTTCCCAGGCTTCATATTCTCTAACTTTCCAAAAACTTCTGTATCTTGCCCGTCTGGAGATGGCTTTCAGAAAACAAAGCTCTCCTTTTTTGTCTCCACAGATTTCATGGTCTTTTGTTAATATTACATTATCATATCTCTATAGTTTGCCAAAAAATGACCCAGCATTTACTATTTTGCAATCATTACTTCATAATTGGCAGACATTATGAAAAAAATTTTAGCAAAACAAAGATGGTTGATGAAAACGGAAAATTCAGTGATTTCCTGTAGGTACAGGATTTGGTTCTCAGGATTGCAAGTTAAGAAATTTGCTGCATATAACTTTCTGATGTTTAAATTCAGTGTTACAACAGCTCTTTCCAGATTAATAGAAAATATGTTATAAAACAGGAAATACATTCTAAAAGAAAGGGGTTAGTTGAACCCAATAATAGTAATTATATTTTTTCTCTGTATAAAGGTAACTGAAATATTTTTACCTAATAATATCGCTAACTAAAACAAATGTTAGGTTTCAAAATAATTTAAAAATCATATTTCATAAAAAGTACAAATAAAAGTGCAATGCAATTTCATGATCTTTTTTTCTTTTTATTTTCTAATTTTCTAAAAACAACATGCATTACTCATATAATTTTTAAAGGGGAGAATAGTAAAAAGTAAAATCTAATGAAATAATTTTCATTAACCAAAATCATATTTTCATTAACCAAAATTCATATTGCCAATTTGGCAATTTATCCATTTCTTAAAGTAACTACCATGAAGGTGTTCTTCACGGAGACAGGTGCTGCTCAAATACTACTATCAAGGGGTAGTAAACTCAGTGTCACCTTCCCTGAAAAACCTTAGTACATATATATTGTTGTGATTTTGTTGAAATTCTTTCTTTGAACTCTGATTTTTCACTAATCCACAAAAGAACGTTATCTGTATTCATTTCAACATACCTTCATGTTATGTATTTTTCTTTGTTATATTTAATTTTTAGTTTGGGTCATACTTTCTGTCCTATTCAGTTCCTTTCATTTCAAAATCACACTAGATTAGTTATAACTGTAAATAGCAATTCCCATCTGAGCATGGTGTCAACATCATCGAGTATTGGAGGACAATATTTCCTGAACTTGACTCTAGTTTCTAAGATGCACCTTATTTGAAGGTCTATAGTCTTCTCTCCACTCATTATGTTGGTGAGAGTGAAAATATCAGTATTATAACTGCAAGTATTTTGCTCAGAATATTCCGTTGAGCTGTCATTACCATTATTAATCACTAGTCTTATCATTGGGATGACAAGTTAAACTGGTTTTTAAAGAACTGCAATCCTTATGTGTTGATAAATTTTTGTGAAAAATATGAAGAGAATAATGAGTGCAAGAGAGACTATAGATGCATTTTTTTTTTAAAAAGGAACAATAAAAATAGACATAAATACAGATGTACTAGGAATATATGTTTTATAGTTTAGGGCGTTTACTATTTTTAACTTTCATATCAAACCTAATATTAGTTATATGGGCCTAGGAAAAAATTCATTTGAAATGACTGTGACAATCAATCCCATGTCTCAAGTAACACACAGCCCTTATAGAAATAATGTTATCACCTCTCTAAATTCCTAGAAAGATAATTCAACTGGAGGTGATGTACTGTTCACACATCCTGCATTTTGTTTCAAATTAAACTTGGATTTCATTCTTTAAAAAAGTGAAGGGATGGGTAGATTAAACTGTTAGTAATCATGCCTTCAGCAAAGGTGCAATTTCATAATCACTGTAAAGCCTTCTGCAATTTGGAGGTTGGATTAACTGCAATACCAGTAGGCTGCGTGACCTTGCCCACATCACAATATTTGCCAATAATAAAACTGGGGTTAGAATTTGAAAAGTTTACTCACTAAATAAATCATTCATATTAAATCATCTGATTATATATTCTGTCTTTGGATTGTTAATAAGTACAATAAGTTACATAGACAACCAATAGTCAACAAGAATAAACATTAAGTGGAGAAATTATGTCAAAAGTCATTGCATCTCTTTGAAATTTTTTGAACAAGTATATTTTAAAGTTGAAATAAAATCTTATCTAGGATAAATTTTCTGAACAGCCTACATACCCCTCAGGAATTTGAAAGTCTGCTGCCAAGAATTCCAGTGTGCGGAATCCAGCCTGTGACATTTCTGTCTATAATAGGATTATCCCCCTATTTTCTCCACCCCTAATCAAGGTAAGGTTACGCTGCAATGCAACAGGAGCACTTAAATAGAGACCAGAGATAATTAAAATAGTCAAGAGACTTGGCAATTAAATCACACACTTACTAAAGGTTTAAGATATGTGAATCTTCTGTGGTATTACTTGGCGCTAAGAGTTATGAACAAAACAGCTGACAGATGAGACTTTAGTACACTATAACTTTTGTCAGTACAATTGAATTCTTTGGCATCTGAGACAAAATGTAGAAAAAATATCTATGGATAATTTAAGCTATTTGGGATACTATATTTAGATCAAGTACTTTAGAAGAAATATTAAAATCTGCTCAAAACACAGCGTAAAGTAACAAAATAATCTTCCACTATATAGGAGCCATTTTTTTTGGCATTTTATGATTCATAGATAGAAAAAAATGTATTACAAGTATCACTACTGCATTAGAACTTTCCTAAACTGCAGATTTTTTCTCATTAAACGTCTGTCCTTGTCAGATGTTCACCCTGGGGCCTCTCATTGTGAATAGTTTGTTGTTGTTTTTTTCCAGAGAAACTTGTCTACACCCATGAAGTAAAGTACTCCTGAGTTCCAGAACCATATATTCAACAGCCTGCTGGACGTATCCCCCAGCCGTGGTTCATCAGGAATCTCAGACTCAACTTGATCAGATAAAATGCATAACCATTTATATCTAAAATGAACCCTTCTCCATATTTTCACAAATAAAACTATCAACCATTCTGACCCCCATATTAATGGAGAAAAGGAGATGCAGTGCAAGTTCCTCAAAAGTACAAAGTGAGATCAGAGACCTACCCACATAAAACCTACAGCCCCAAAATGTGTGTGTTCTATAGCTAAAAGAGGTTAAAAGGATAGAAACTAAACTAATCAAAAGAAAAATAAAATTGAGTGGCTACATGGACATTCTATAAAGTATATTTCAGAGCAAAGAATATCACAAGGAATAAAAAAATCACTTCATAATGATAAAGGAGTCAATTCTATAAGAGGCCATAAAAATCCTAAATGTTTGTGCACCTAACAACAGAGCTTCAAACTACACAAAGTAAAAAACTGATAAAACTACAAACAGAAATAAACAAATCTACAATTATCATTTTAAAACTTCAACATCCCTTTGCCATATGGATATAAAAAAACAGACAGAAAATCAGTAAATATACAGAAGACACAAATAACACTATCAAATATTTTGATCCAATTGGCATTTATAGAACAAAAAGAATAACAAATTAAACCTAAAATAAGCAAAATAAAAGAAATAAGATAGCAGAGCAGAAATCAACAAAAGACAAAACAGAAAAGCAACAGAAAAACTCAATAAACTCAAAAATTACTTCTTTGAGAAAATAAAATTTATAAACCGTTAGTCAAACTGATGATAAAGAAAAACTTGGTGAAGACACAAATTACCAATATAAGGAAAGAAGTAGCATCACTACAGATTCTACAGAAAGTAAGATAGTAATAGGATATTTGATCAACAATTTTGTCAAAAAAAACAACCTAGAAAAAATGGTATCCTTGAAAGATACAAACTACAGAAGCTCACTCAAGAAGAAATAGATAACCTATTTATTTTTACAATTGACTGTGGTATAATTTAAACATTTTCACAAACAAAACTCCTGGCCCACATGACTTCACTAGTGAATTTTACCAAATATTTAAGGAAGATATACAGTCAATGCTACAGCTCATTCAGAAAATTGGTAGGGAAAAATATTTCCCAATCTCTTCTATGAGTCATCCATTAAGGCAAAACCAGACAGATACATTGCAAGAAAAATAAAACTAGACCTACAGACAATATCCCTTATGAACATGCAAAAACTACTTACAAAATATTAGTAAATAAAATTCAGTAATAAATAGGAAGGATAATATACCATAACAAAGTGGAGTTTAACCCATCATGCAAATTGTTTTAACAAATAAATATCAATTAATGTAATTCACCATATTAAAAAACAAAAAGAGAAAACCTATATAACCATCTTAATAGATTCAGGGGGAAAAAAAGAGTTTGAAAAAATCTAATATCTAGTTTTCATCTAAAAATCACTCTCATTGTTTCTCAGCTTTTTGGCTAAAATCAAGTGTAAAAAATAATTCTCAGCAAGCTAGGAATAGCAGAAAATTATCCTGACTTGATTAAAAGCACCTATGAAAAATCTACAACTAGCAATATACTTAATGGCACAAGACTGACAAGGATGCCTGCTCTCATTACTTCTTTGTAACGTTGTACTAGAGGTTCTAACCAGTGCAATAGCCAAAGAAAATGAAATGAAGGGCGCCTAGATCGGAAAAGAAGGAAAAGTGTCCTTACTTGTCCACTGCTCTTTCTAATATCTAGTTTTCATTAAAAAAAAATAACTCTCATCATTTCTCAGACTTTTGGCTAAGATCAAGTGTAAAAAATAACTCTCAGAAGCTAGGAATAGCAGAGAATTATCCTGGCCTGATTAAAAGCACCTATGAAAAATCTACAATTAGCAACATACTTAATGGCACGAGACTAACAAAGACGCCTGCTCTCATTACTTCTTTGTAACATTGTACTAGAGGTTCTAACCAGTGCAATGACCAAAGAAAATGAAATGAAGTGCATCTAGATTAGAAAAGAAGGAAAAGTATCTTTACTTGTCCACTGCTCTTTCTGTCATACCTCTAACTTTGTAATTTGCATTTTCTCCATTTATACACCTCAAATAGTAAAACATATTTACTTAAATAGTAAATAATTGTTGGATAATCATTTAATTATCCAATTAAATTAAAATTAGAAAACGAATATCTATTACTAATTGCATATTCTCTACAAAGAACACAGTTTTGTGTGTTTGTTTTTTGGTCAGATATCCCAAGGAAAATGCTGTTAAACAAACAGAATATAATTGTGTGCCAAGAATCCTCATGGCAACCACTTTAAAATCTACTGTATTTAAAAGTGTTGTATTTAATTTTTGTCTTTGAATTATCATTTAAATACCTCCCTCTGTCAAACACAATGCTTTATCACAGATTACAAGTAAAATAAAGGCAAAAGAATAGGGCTAAAGACAAATATTGCCTTAAAATAGTTACCTCATACTTAAATGTCACACTGTCTCTTAAAATTTCCTGTTATTCCAAACTAATGAATTTATTTACTTAGATTGTGAAAGCTATCTCTTCAAAATACTCCATTATTAAGTAGAATTCTTTTCTCATTTTATTTGGGAAATAAGACTTACAAATTAATAAAGTGCTTTCACTAACATCTTTGCTTATTTATTTACTTCTTGGTTAGCTACTTGGTTCAAGTTTCTTCTTTATAAGAAAGTTTTGAAACATGCTATGGTAAGATACATTGTCAATTCCAAGTTTATGATTTCTAACTCAATGTGACTTGACATTCACTCATAAACAGATTCTGATTACTAAGAAAGCATAATTCTTATGTTTGATAATGAACGATTATGACAATATACTTTTATTATCTTTATTAAAAACAGGTCATGATAATGGATTTATTTTTTAACCCTTCTAGGAAGTAGCATTGAACGAATTTAATTTTAGTAGGATGATGCTATGCTCCCCTTCAGTCAGTTAAATCTCTGCACCTATTATCATAGTTCTGTTCAGTTTGGCACTTGTTCTGATAAACGTGTCCTGGCTGGAATGATCAACTACAGGGTTACCCTACCATTTAGAAAAATTTCTCTGAATCTAAGGGAATGTTTGTATCTTTTGATCATAAATCCTTCAAGATATATATGCAAAGAAAAAAATCACAGATGCTGTTATACACTTTGGGAGGCCGAGGCAAGTGGATTGCCTGAGCCCACGGGTTGGAGACCAGCCCGGGCAACCTGGTGAGACCTCGTCTCTACAATAAATCAAAATATATTCATTAATAGACTATAATGACAAAAATGTAAACAACTTAAGTCCAACAGTAGCAGAATTATTAAGTAATAGTTCATAAATAAATTGAATATTATGCAGAGGTTAAACATTATGGTTTTTTTAATGTTTAGTGACTGAGAAATGCTCAAAATGTAATTTTGACAGAAGAAAATAAAGTACAAAATGTGCTTAATCTGTTACTTATATTTCATACATAAATATATACACACACTAATCAGAAAAATAGACAAAATGATAAATGGTTATCTCTGGGTGATTATGGGCAATAATTTTTCTTCAAACTTTTCTGTATTTTTCAAATTTTCTTTAATAATGTATAACTTTTATAAACAGAAAAAAATTACCATTTCCTCAGGATCATAAGAAAGAGAATCAGAATGATAAAGGACCTACCACTGTGGAGATTTGGCAGTAGAGAAACCAATTTGAATAAGTAAATTAAGCATAAAGCAAGAAGCATCTTTGAAATACCCTGGTAACATTGGTTGATCACATAGGTCATTTTCTGTGCTATCATCCTTTACAGGTGTAATGCAAACAGAAAAGTTGAGAATATAGTCTTCCTTAAACTTGTAACAGGCAGATGTCACATTGATTCTAATATTGTGAATACTTTAAAAAGAAACTCTTTTCAATGAAACATGTTTAAAGGCTAGTAACTAAGATTTTTTTAAAAACTTGAAAGCATGTTATATGGAGAACGCTCAAAGACTCTGGGAATGCTTATTGTAAGGAAGGGAAAATGCAAGTAAATACAGATTTTGCATCATATAGAGAAGAAATAGCAAATGGTCAGAGTAAACTAAGGATGAAATGGGATCTTATCAGGTAATGGGTTCCCCCTTCCCAACCACACAGGACTCGCTATCCTCTAAATACACAGACTGTCAGGTGCAAAAGAACCCACATGACAACCACTTTGGAATCTGCTTTTGTTTTTAAATATGCTCTTCTTAATTTGGCTTTAGAGAAAGGATCTAGGCAATCAGATGAGTATATAAACTAACTTTCTATAATGATCCCTGCAAATCTAGCATGATAAAATGTTTATGTTACTGAGATTCAATCCACATGTCTCACATTTCTTTTTATATCAAACTGTTAGATAGGTCGGGTTGGGTGACTCAGCCAGTAATCCCAGTTCTTTGGGAAACCGAGGCGAGTGGATTGCCTGAGCCCGTGGGTTCAAGACCGGCCTGGGCAACTTGGCGAAACCTTGTCTCTACAATAAATAAAATAAAAAACATTAGCCCGGCGTGGTAGTGCGCACCTGTAGCTCTGGCTACTTGGAAGGCTGAGGCAGAAAGATTCCTGGAGCCCAGCAGGTTGAGACTGCGGTGGCCATGAGCATGCCACTGCATTCCAGCCTGGGCCACAAAGTGAGACTCCTTATTTTAAAAAAAAACACAAAAAATAAATCGTTAGATAAGTTAATGTTCCAACATTTAATAACCAGCAGTGATTCTTTTCATTTCTTGAGAAAGCAGGATTTATTGAGAGAACAGAGAAGCTCTCACAGTGCGGGGGGGGGGGGGGCAGTCGTCGTGAGTGAGTGTGCCACTCCAGCCTGGGTGATGGAGTGAGACTCCAACTAAAAAAAAAAAAAAAAAAATGCTGGAATGATGATTGCATTCAAGAGTTTAATGGCATTGGCCAAAGGGGTCAGTCAGTATTATGTATATGCTTCTTAACACTTTATCCCCATAGATAACAGGGATATTTCCCATTTGCATTTGGTGCTTTTTTTTTACTATGGAAAAACACATAATATAAAATTGACCAATTTAACCTTGAATGTACACACATATGTTCAGTAGTGTTAAGTATATTCATATGATTGTGAAACAAATCTCCAGTACTTTTTTTATCTTACAGAACTGAAACTCTATACAACTTAAACAGCACCTCCTCCCTTCTTCTGTCTCAGCCCCTAGTAACCGCCATTATGCTTTCTATTTTTAAGAATTTGTTTTGTTGTTTGTATTTTCCTCAATTTTCTTATATTCCAAATATATTTGTGAAAACAGAAAAAAATGAAGACTAATGTTTTTACTCACATCTGGTTTTCTTAAAACAGTTATTATTCATATATTGAGTTTCTCTAAATGCCATAGTATACTTTTTTAATGTTACTGCAACTATAAAAGTAATTTGAAGAATAATTGTTATTTTTTCTTATAATACCTAAAAGTGATTGTTAGAAAAAAACGTAAAAAGTACTTAAGTAGCTCAGTTTTGTTCAAATATAGCAGGAATATAATTAGCTGAACAAGTTGGCTAACTCTGTAATATATGTCACCTCCTCAATTTGCAAACCTGCAGCAGCGACAAGTTTGGCAATAAAATAAAAATCTATACTTTCTTCAAAAGATTAGTCAGGAAGATGAAGTAAAATACCACCAATTTTCTCCCTTTCCCAGAAGTGTATATGTAAAAGAGAAGTTAGAAAAATGTTTTTTAATTTTTTTTTAATTTAGCAAGTTAAAATGTTGCAGTAACTAGAAGACATTCATTTTTCTCACCACCAAGTAATCACTTCCACATTATTGGACAGTTTCATGAGTTTTACTGGTTCATTGTCATTTAATGATTCTGGAAATAAGCCAGCATTTTTCTTGGGTTCTTTCTGCTCAAAAAAAAAAAAGTCTAAGAAGTTACTTTGAGCAATGAAGCACTCAAGTATTTCATTTTGGATTATTCTTCCTTCCACATGAATATTTAAAAGATAAATTATTTTGAACCGGGCTCGGTGGCTCAGCCTGTAATCCCACGCTTTGGGAGGCTGAGGTGAGTGGATTACCTGAGCCCGCGGTTTCGAGACCCGCCTGGGCAACTTTGTGAGACCTCATCTCTACAATAAATCAAAAAATTAGCTGGGCATGGTAGGGCGCACCTGTAGTTCCAGCTGCTTGGAAGGCTGAGGCGGAAGGATCGCCGGAGCCCAGCAGGTCGAGGCTGTAGTGGCCGAGAGCGGCCACTGCACTCCAGTCTAGACTCCAACTCAAAAATAAACAAAAAAGATAAATTATTTTCTTTTATCCTACCCCTACACTAACACCAATGTTTCTAAGAAATAGACTTCTTGATTATCCATGTTCTTGAAAATCATTAATAGAAAATCTTTCCCTGTCCATTGCTTTGTTAAATTCTGGTGTGTCCACATGGCTCCTTGAGATATGACCACCATGTTTCTTGGCTTTGGCCCCTTTGCCTCCCTTGGGGAGGTAAATCAATATCTCTCTCTCTCTCTCTTTCTCTCTCTCTCTCTCTCTCTCTCTCTCTCTCTCTCTCTCCATTTGCCATTGCTAAGCTATAGTCTGATCATGTGGTTCCTTGAGCTATGGTCACCTTGTTTCTTGACTTTGCCCCCCTCCCTTACCTTGGGGAGGGGACTCTCCTCCTCTCTCTCTCTAATTTACTTTCTAAATAAACTATATTTTCCAATTAAAAAAAAAAATTCCTCTAAAGAATTATCTGATCAATGTGTTTTTTTCAAAAATAAATTCCTCAAGATATGCCTCCAAATGCATATTTCTCAGCCTAAGCAAAAAAAAGAAAGAAAAAAGAAAAGTAAAGCCTGAAGAGATCTACAAAAGAGAATCCAGTAATAATCTAGCAAGTAATTCATTGCAGTTCAGCAGAATCTTAATATGCTAGTTAAGAGACAACAAAAAGTAGATCCCTAAAACCTAAGAAATATTCTGAAATAAAACCATCATTTCTTCATTACCAATCTTACAGTGTTCTTTTCAGGAGTTCTACGTGTCAGTAAAGTATATAGACTTACTATATGTTATATAGGGCTTTTAGCTAGGCCTTTAACCAAATTAATGATTTTAAGTGCTTATTTTTTCAATTTGTTATAGGTGCATCTTTTAAATTATACTTTGCCTGAACAAGTTGAAAAAAGTATCACACTATATAGCTTCAAATTCCTCCCACTCAATCTATTTTAAGTTCTGGTATCAGCCAAGATAATGATGTTAACTAGGAAACACTATCTATAGCAGGTTTAAATACCTATTTTAAAAATATTCCTTAATCCAAGGGTTAAGTGTACCCTAAGTGAAAGGTACTGGGCTAAGTCATGATAGTGATACAAGGAAGGATAACTATCCCTGTCCTCAGTCAGTTTTCAATGTACCTGGGATGATAAATATAAAGAAAATCACAATTATATTTTGGGTGACAAAATGTATTATCCAAACTAGGACACTTTTGAGAGTGAGAGAGATGCTCTTAAAAATTAAGCCAGGACACAGACATAAATGAGTCTGTCCCAAGAAAACTGGGACATACAGTCACCCTAACTATGGTATTCAATTTCTTGTAGTTTATTATGTTTTTTTCAAAATTTTTTTTTCTGAAAACAAAACTAGAGATAAATAGCACAATACTATCTCCATTTTTAGATGGAAAAACTGAGGCTCAGAGATGCTAAATGACCTACCTAAGGTCACATAGTTAAGTAATGATGGGCTCAAGGCTTGAACTAAAGTTTTCTCATTCCAAATCTAATGTCATTGCACTATAACACATTGTCTCATCAATAACTGTAACCACAAGATACATTTCTATAGCTAAATTCTATAATCACAATGTGAGGAAAACATGATTCTTCTGATTATAATATCCAAGTAAAGATACAGGGAGAAAACATTTAACAATTGGAAAATATTATCATTTTTATGATAAAGTGTATTTATGGATGAATGAGGACAGATTAATAAAAGAAAACTCCTTAAATAACATAAGAGTGTACTCCTAAGACATAGCTAAAGCAACTTCAAGTAAAATAAACATAAAGAGGAATGTCCTCATCACTATTATTATTCAAAATTCTCTTGCAAGTTGTAAAAAATAAATAATGCTGGTCAATAAAAGATAAAATTACTGATTTTGCTAATAAGATTGTATACCCAAAATATTTAAGAGTCTACAGTAAAAATAATAATGATGATGATGATAATCACTAGAATTTTAAAATCAATAATCTTTGTATCTTCTGGCTATAAGCACCCCTTTCTATCAGTCCCAGACCCCTCCAGACCACTTCTCATTCTGTATAGACTGCAATTGTATGAGGTTTTTACATTCCCGTACTGAATATTAAAATTCCACTCCAAAGTATCTGGCTTGGATGATTTCTTCAATTTCCACAGCTACTAACAGACCAATGATTTCTCTTCTATCTACAACCAGTAGGATTTATAAAATCTTCCCTTTGGGGACAAAGAGACTGCCTTTAATAATAAATTCTGTACCCACTCTTAGAGTGGTACCAAATTACTAGCCATTTGAAAATTGTCAGTTTATCTCTGTTTCTACTCTTCAAACTTGTGTAAGTACTGACATCTACTCTTGGAGCATTTAAGGCAGACAAGGAAAAAGAATGTCCACAATTAAAAGATGCATATGTTTTATGGAAACTGTCCAGTTCAATAGTAACTCTCTAAGAACCTGGTACAGTTCATTTTATATGCTTCCCTTTCAACTTTTATATATCTTTATTTTAAAAAGACAGTAGATTCTAAAAAACTCTGAGAAGGAAGTTTATTTATCAATGAGATTTACATGTCACCATTTTAAAAACTGCTAGTAACATTAAAATAATTTTTATTTCATTTTATTGTTGAGACTTACATATACCCTGAGATCTTTCACCTATTGTGTCTGTAACAGGTATGTGTGACCAAAAGCATACTACTCTTCAACAGTATAAAAGTAAAGAAAATACCTACGTAAAAACCTCATACAGCTTTTGCTTCCAGGAAAATGGAGTGCATATACTTTTCTCTATTTTTCCCACAAAATACAAATTTGGGCATTATTTTGAAAGTAAAAATAGAAAGACTCTGAAAGTGAAGATAAAGAAGCACACTGGCTAAGGACCTCAGTACCCAAGAACAACACGGTGACAAGTTCTCTAAGTTTTCTTTTTGTCTCATATATCTCAGACTTGGAGGTAAAGAAGTCAGCCACCCAGTGACACCAACACATGCAGACAGAAAAAAGCCCAAACAAAAGCTTCCTCTCTCCAGCTGAAGAACTAGAAATGGGGCAACCTAGACAGATTTTTTTTAAGTTCAGACAGAAAGAAAATGGTGGCCCTACCTTCACTCACACGACCAAAGCCCATATGTAAAGAACTTCAACAACCCTCTCTGAATAATTTCTAGAATAAATAGGCAGAAAATCTGTAAGGATATAAGAGAACCCAACACCAACACCAGTCAAGATGATATAGTCAATATTTGTGGGACATTATGCCCAAAAACAACAGAATATACATTTTTTTCCAAGTGCTCACAGAATATGTATTAGGATAGTCCTTATCCTGAACCATATGACAAATCTCAACATATTTTTAAAAAGTGAAATTATATATAGTATATTCTCTGACCACAATAAAATCTAACTAGTAATCAATAATGTAGGTATAACAGGAAAATCTCCAAACTCATGGAGTAATCTATGTAATTTATGGGTCAGAAAGGAAGTCTCAGGGAAAATTTGAAAACTCACTGAATTGAATTAAAGTAAATATACAACCTATTAAAATTTGGAAGACACAGCTAAAGCAGTGTTGAGAATAAAATTTGGAAGACACAGCCAAAGCAGTGTTGAGAAGGAAATTTACAATGCTGAACACTTGTGTTAGAAAAGAGGAAAATTTTCACACTAATAATTTCAGTTACTACCTCAAGATCCTAGAAAAAGAACAATAAAGATAATAGCAAAAAACTGATTCTTTGAAAAGATTAATACAATTGACAAACTTCTAGCAAGACTGACAAAAAAAGAAAGAAGACATATATTACTAATATCAGAAATGAAACAGATTATCACTGTCTCTGTTTTGATGTCTAGAAATGTAGGCATCAAAAGAATAAGGGACTACTACAAACAACTCAATCTATATAAATTTGAAAATAAATAAAATAGACCAATTCATCAAATAGTACAAACTTCCATAATAAGAAACAGATAATTTGAATAGCTTTTAACTACTAGAGAAATTGAGTTGATAGTTTCAAAACTCTCAGAATAGAAATCACCAGACCTAGATAGTTTCACTGGAAAATTCTATCAAATGTCTAATGAATTGACACAAAATCCACACAATCTCTTCTAGAATATTGAAGAGAAGAAACAATTCCAAGCTAATGTTAGCAAACCAGTAAAACCAGACAAGGATAACACCAAAAAACATTACAAAAATTTTTTTAAAAAACCATATCCCTCATGAGTATAAACACAAAAATACCTAATAAAATAGTAAGAAATGGAATTCAGTAATTTTTTTTTAAAATTATACATTATAGAGGTTATTCCAGTGATTCAATGCTAGCTCAATATTTAAAAATCAAGCAATATAATCCACTATATTATCAGGCTAAGGAAGAACAATTTCAAGATCATATCAACTGATGCAGAAAAAGCATTTGACAAAATCCCACATCCATTCATAATTTTGAAAATCCCAGAAAGAATAGAAATAAAGGAAATCTTCCTCAACTTGATAAAGAACATCTTCCCAAAAAAAAGTACATCATGTCTAACGCTTTTTCCCTAAAATGGAGAAGTCAGCAAGGATTCCTATTCTCATCACTTTTATGCGACAGATAACTGGAAGCTCTAGCCAGTGCAATAAGACAACAAAAGGAAATAAAAGGCAGATCGATTGGAGGGAAGATATAAAGCTGTCACTATTTGAAGATGGAAGGACTGTCTACATAGAACATCCCAAGGAATCTTCAAAATAACTCACAGAGCTTTAAATGAATTCAGCAAGATACATTAGACAAGATAAACATACAAAAATTGAATATCTTTCTCTATTGTAGCAATGAGCACATGGATACCCAAAATAAAAAATACAATACCACTTACAGTCATCCAAAAAGTAAACAAAATACTTAAGTGTAGATATAACAAAACATGTACATGACTTGTATACTAAAAACTAAACAATGCTGAGGAAAGAGGACAAAGAAAGTATACATAAATGGAGAGATATACCATGGTCATGTACTGGAAGAGTAAAGATGTCAATTCTCTCCAGATTGATATACGGATTTAAAGCAATTCATACAAAAATTTCAGCAAGATTTCTTGTAGATATGGACAAGATTATTTCAAAATTTATATGAAAAGGCAAAGAACCAGAATAACTCAAATAATTTTGGGGGAAGAAAAAGAAGAAATTACTATATCCAAATTTTAAAATTTATCATCTAGTTACAGTGACCAAGATTGTGTTGTAGGTATAGACAGATAGGTCAATGAAACTGTGGAGAATGCAGAAATAGACCCACACACATATGCTCAACTGAGTTTTGACAAAAATGCAAAAGAAATTCAATACAAATAGACACTTTTCAACAAATTGTACTGGAGCAATTGGATATCCATTTATCAAAATATGAACCTCAATCTAAATCTCATACCTTATTTTTAAAAATTAATCCAAAATGAAACATGGACTTACATGTAAAATATAAGTATAGGTTTGGAGAGTCAAAACTAGGATAAAGTCATTATTATTTGAACAGGCAGCTACTCATTCACTCAGAGAAGGCAATGTGTTATAGACTCTGGAACCACGTCTCTAAATATGCATTTGATTTTTGAACATCCCATAAATATGTGCTGACAACTATACACCAACTTTCAAACACTAAATTGGCACTGCCTACCAGGCAACAAGTCAGTTTTAGTAGAGTAATCATCTTTAAACTATGATATTTGTGCAGCTAATTAAATTTTTATTGCATTATGCCTCATTATTTCACAAAATAAGTAAAAACTGAAAAATTCAATTGCTGTTACTAGAAATGGGAAGTATAAGTCATATAAAATCTGAATAAATTTGAGGAAAATATAGAATTTAATGAGTGAGTCCAAAATAGCAAATGTTTAACTTCAATGAGATATTTGTTAGATTGAAGCCATCAAGGACATGTTCGTTAAAAAAGACAAAGGTAAATATTACAGCATAAAATACTCAAATTGTTGTTGAAGATTGCCCATAAAAGGAGAAGCATAATTAGAAATGGCATAATCATTTTTAGCTCTGTGGAAAAGGAACTTATGTTACAACAGATAAATACTGCCCACCTTTTGCATAGTTGACCTCCGAACACATAGAGGGACAGTCTCTTTTTGACATGGCTTGATGAATTAAACTGAAAACAAAGTTCACAGTAGGTAGCACAATGATTCTTTAATTCTTACCATGAAGATTTCAAAATCCAGGTTAAAAACCAAAAGTGACTATCAACACAGACATAAAATTTACCATACAAGACATTATCAACAACCCAACCTGGACATTATGCTAATCCTTTCCTTAATAGAATAACTTTTAGATATATTTTTTTCTGCAGAATAAAACCCCTAACCTGAGCCACACTGAACCCTACTAGCAGAACAAGGGATGTATGAGAAAGAAAAATAGTTCCTGAATTTTTCTTCTTGGGGAGGAAAAGAAAATGAACTTAAAATACCCTGACAGAGGGAAGCAGGTGTATAAGTAAAAAAAATACTCTCAAAACTACTCTGAGGAAACAGCAACACAACTGACAACTGATTGTATATGGGGTTAGTTAAAAAACAAAAAACAAAAATTCAGGGTAAGAATATAATGAGCATATTGATTAATTCAAATATGTACTAAATGCACTTTCACCTATTATGTGCCAGGTGTCATGCTGATAATAAAAACAAGAATGGCTTTGTATATATTGAGTTTGAGGACATAATAGGACATTCAAATAGTGACATTTAGTAATGAAGAGCGAGGTCTAGAATGGACATAAATCTCTAAGAGTCATTCATGTAGATATAACCACTAAATACATAAAAGAAGTACAGAGAGAGAGGGAGTGAGAGAGAATCAAAGGACTGAGAAACTGAGTTTTGGAAAACATTCCTATTTCAAGATCGGAAACAGAAAGTCAAGGATGACAAACCAAGGGTGTTTAAGTTGTAGCTTCAATCTCTACTCTCGGCCTCTGAAGAGTAGTAGTGCACCCTTATCCATGGTTTTGCTTTCTGTGGTTTGTTACTCATGGTCAACCATGCTCTAAAATATTAAATACAAAATTTCAGAAATAATCCATACGCTTTAAATTGCATGGCATTCTCAGTAGTGTAATGATATCCTGCACCATCCCATTCCCTTCTGCCCAGAATGTGAATGATCCCTTTTTTGTGTGTGTTGGAGTCTCACTCTGTCGCCCAGACTGGAGTGCAGTGGCCGCTCCCGGCCACCGCAGCCTCGATCTGCTGGGCTCCGGCGATCCTTCCGCCCCAGCCTTCTGAGTAGGTGGAATTACAGGCATGTGCTACCACGCCCAGCTGATTTTTTGATTTATTGTAGAGATGAGGTCTCGCTGCCCAGGCGGGTCTCGAACCCGCGGGAATCAGGCAATCCACTCACCTCAGCCTCCCAAAGGCTCGGGATTACAGGCTGAGCCACCGAGCCCAGCTTGTGAATGATCCCTTTGTCCAGCGTGTCTACACCCTACATGAGTTAACTGCCCTTAATCACTTAGGAACTATCTTGGTTATCAGATCGACTGTCACAGTATTGCAATGCTTTTATTGAAGTAGCCCTTATTGTACTTAATAATGTACCCAAAGTGCCATAAAAGCAATACTGACATATTGACATAGCTGCTCTATTGTATTATTATTATTGTTGATCTCTAACCCCCCAATTTATAAAATAAACTTAATCCTATATATGCATAGGAAAAAATATACTCTATATGCAGTATATATAGGATTCAGTACTGTCTGCAGTTTCAGGCATCCATTAGGGTCTTAGAATGTATCCCTCTCAGATAAAGGGGGAATACCAAAACATGATGAACTGACAAAATTCTAAGAAGTTTCAATGCTTGATGCATTCAAAAAGAAGTAGACTAAAGGGATGAGTATGTAGCCTGGGGAAAGGTTATGAAAAACTCTTCAGAGTAGAACATCTACCACCATAATAGGAATTTGAGAGCTTGGAAAAGCAATAAAATCTACTAGAGAAACACTGAATTGGATAAATAATATGAAGTCTAAAGGTACCCAATGCATTCTGACTCCATAAGAGAATAGTTTTTTAAATCCCAGGAGAGAGGAACCCAGGTCTCAAGACTAAAAATAGCCCTAGCATTTATTTCCTCAGGCAATAATAACAATACTTAGCCTTCAAACTATACCCCAGAGGGACAAAAAGTTATAGATTCTGTGGGAAATAAGAAGAATTTACCCATTCTGCCCACGGTATGCATAAGCAAGATAATAAGGTAAACACACATGCTACTATTTCTACTACTACTACAACTTGAACATACATACATGCATGCAAAATACAAACAAGCATTGGAAAGCTGAAGTACCCAGTTCTGAGGAAAAAAGAAAAGAAAAGCAAATATAACACAAGGAGAGGAGATTTACCCCTAAAATTCTTTCACTACTAAATGCATAATACAACAAAAACTCAAAAATAATATGATAAAAAATACAATAAGATTTAAAAGAAAAGAGAAGATACTAGATTTTAAACAAAACCCTCATTAGGTAACGAATAAATTAGGAAAATCAAAGAATATAATAGACTTAGCTATAAATCAAATAAATGTTATAGAAGATAGATTTTAAGATAATCATGTAAAATATTTTCCTCATTTGGATTCTATCCTCCTGGTTGTCTCTCATCTTCCACCCTTACTGGACCTTTCTTCTCAGTCTCCTTTGCTGTTTCCTCCACATCTCTCCAATTAAACATAGAGTGCTTCAGCTATCATCTTTAGATGGCTTTGATTCTCCATACTTACTTCTGTGATTATCTTGCCCAGTCTTATAGTTTTAAATACTGCCTTGATCTGATTAATTTCAAATGTATATCTATAGCACAGAACTCTCCCCTGTATTTCACACTCATGTAGTTAACTACTTTCTCAATAGCTCCACTTGGCTGTCCAACAGGTTTTTCCTAACTTAGCAAATCTAAAACTGAACTCCTTTTTCCTACTATCCCACCACAAAACCTATTCTTCATCTCAGTAAGTAGTAATTCATTTCTTCAATTTTCTCAGGCAAAAACTTGCAAGTAATTCCTGAATCCTCTATTTTGCTCACACATTGCATGCAATTCTTTAGTAACACCAAATACTCTAAAAAATATACCTGGAATATGACCACTTCTTATTGCCTTCTTTATTACCATTTTATTCAAAAATCACTGTCTTCTGTTGCCTGATTATTACATTAGCCTCCTAGCTGGACCACATGCTTCCATCATGACATCTCTACAGAATTTTCTTCATTCAGCCACAAGAATATTCATTCTACATTGAAATTCAGATCAAGTCACTGCCTGTATAAGATGCTCTGCAGTAGATAGACTCTAAAGTGATCCTTGCCTCTTGGTGTTCATATTTTTATGTAATCTCCTCCCTTTGAGTTTAGGTGGGAGCTATGACCTGCTTATAAACCACAGAAAATGATGAATGGTGTCATGTTATTTCCATTATTCCATTATATAAGACTGTCTTACCACACTAGAGAAAGAAACTCTCCTTGTGAGCATGATAAAGTGAGCAACTATGCAAAGAAGCCCATATGGCAAAGCACTACAATGGCCTCTAGGAACTGCACGTGGTCTCTAAGAGCTGTTGCAGCCTCCAGATGGCAGTCAACAAAAAGTTGGGTCTCTCAATTATACACCTGCAAGGAAATGAATTCTTCCTAAACCAGAATGAATATGAAAATATAGATTAATCCCCAGTCAGTCTCCAGTTGAGAATACAACCCAGCCAGCAGACGGAATGAAGCCCTATGAGGCTTCAAAGTACAAAAAAAATTCATGTCCAAAATTATGACCAGCAGAAACTATAAGCTAAAAAAAAATGTATGTTGGGCAACCCCTTCAGGTCCCCTCCCACTGTGGGAGCTGTTTTATCCTCTCAATAAAGCCTGCTTTCTTTTTAAAAAAAAAATGTGTATGTTGATGCAAGCCAGTTAATTTGTGATAATTTGTTACACAGCAATAGAAAATTAATATACCCTCCAGTGGCTTTCTTTCCCAGAAGTAAAATCCCAAGTCATTTCCACAATGTGGCCTATAACCAACTCTTACTCATCTTTTATTTTCTGTATTTCTCATTTTGCTCTAGCTACAATGACCTCTTTGCTATTCCTCAAATATGACAAACTTACTGCTTCAAGCAATCTGCCTGAATGCTATTCGCCCAGATATCATCTTAGCTCACAACCTTTACCTTCTTCAGGTCCCAGCTCAAAGATTATGTTGTTAGTGACAGCTTTCCTTAAAAAAAAAAAAAAAAGTAATTCCTACCACCACACAGTATGCATTGCTAACATCTAACTGCTTTATTTTCTCATTAACACTCACATATTAACCACTTGGTATGTATATATTTATTTATTTGCTTATTATATTTCTCCCTATACTAGAATGTAAACTGAAAAGGGGAACAGATTTTGTTTTGTTAATTGTTGTAAACCTATATGGGCGAAACATTTGCTGAAGAAACAAATGCATACATGGGTAGATAAGTTAATGAATGAATGAATGATCAAAGCAAATATACTAAGAAACCGAAGAAATTAGAGAGAGGTTAACAGATATTAAAAGTAAACCAAATGATTTAATATAGACATAAGTTTTAAGTAAATCATGGAACAGAGAAAGCATCCCGGACTGTAATAGATGATAATACCCCAATTCCTTATGATCCAGCTTCTCTATTTGTGGTAATAAGACACTTCCTGCTTCTTCACAGCAACGGCCAGAAGACAATGAAGCAATGACTATCTAGGGAAAGACAGTATGACCTAGGAATTTTATACTCACAAACTTTCCCTTAGAGACTCAAACAACTGACTTTATTAAGCGCACAAAATTATAAGAAATATAATTTCTACACTAACTTCATAAAAAGTAAAATCATGCCAATCAAGAAAAGGCTAAAATAAGGAACTCAAATGGAAAAGAAACTAATGAATAAAATGTGTTGGTAGGCAGTAAATCAATTTAATTAGAACTAGATAAATTTATTTAAAAACTATAATAATCGGTTAGAACATATAATTTAAATTTTTTAAACTTTGGCAAAGAAAAAAAAATACTGCCAACAAAACTGAAAGATTGGCAGAAAGGTGGCTGGAAGAAATATAAAAGTATTTCCTTAAAACCGACATCAGGGAGAAAGCTTAGATGATTTCAAATTGAAGCATGATGTTTTTTTTAAATGATCCACAAACTTATTTATTATTTATAATAATTTTTCTAACTTTAGATCTTTTAGGAATTTTTATACAAAGTTTTTCTGCAGATGGTCAGATAGTAAATATTTTAGGCTCTGCGGGCCACATACAACTCTGTTGATTATTACCTTTTGTTTCTTTTAGAACGCTTTAAAAATGTAAAAACCAACCTTAGCCCCCAAGCTGTACAAAAACAGGCCATGGGCCAAATTTGGCCTGTTTGCTATAGTTTGTTGACTCCTGGCTTACAGTCAAATAAACTGAGCCAAAATTCTGTTATTCTTCTAGCTTCACTCTGGAATCTTTTGATTCTGTTAAATTCAAGTAAAACTAATTGTGCTATCTTGTATTTTCAAATGATATGATAATGTAGGACTTCCATTTCTACCAGGGAGAAATAAGAGTTGAATGTTTCCTCCATCAACTAAATAAATGAACCAAATAATAATTAACACTTCAAAACATTGGAAATCATACAATGAAGGGTCAGTGATTCCTGAGACATAAGACCCAAGCAAGGTTAGCCTTACAATTGCCCTGTTTATTGCCTTATAGGAATTTCTGGGCAATGAAAGAATCGGGTAGAGCCAGACAAGCTCCCTGAATTGAGGAAACCTGTCAGCCTGAGGATATCAGAAAGCAGAGCACTGGAGTGGAGAGATTTTACAAAAAAAGAGGTCCAGAGATATGAAAATGCATCTTCAGCTAAATACTTGAGTCTTCAGCTAAATATTAATCAACACAAGCATGTAAGAAAACTACCCAAGACCAAGGACAGAGCCACCTCAAAGAATAGGAAGAAACAATATCCAAGGATCACACTAAGTTAGGAGTATTTCCTATTTCCTCTGGCTGTGTGGAAAATTTCATAATTCATGAGGAATCAGAAGGGTTTTGCCTCAATAGTGGAACAAAATTACTCCAATTAAACCCTGATCTAGTCCTACCTAACAAAATTTAAAAGCAAGATTTTAATGGGACAAATTACTTACGGGTAACTTAACTGCATATCAGGAAAGAGTTCAATAATATTTATAGAAATATAAAAACATCTAGAACCCAACAGGTAAAAAGTCACAATGTTTGTCATTCAATAAAGAATTATCAGACATACAAGGAACCAGGCCAATACAGTCTATAGTGAGCAAAAAATGTTTATTAATTAAAGCTAACCTAGAAATTATGCAGATGATAAAATTTATAGATAAAAACATTGAAATAACTATTACAATTATATTTCATATGTACAAATAGCTAGAGAAAAGATTCTGCTTATTAGGCAAAAATATAGACGATATTAAAAGACCCCAAAATCGAAATTCTGAAGATAAAAACTAAAATGTCTGAGATGAAAAACACACTGGATGGGATTAAAGTAGATTAAATATTGCAAGAGGAAAGAATAGTAAACTTGAAATCACATCAACAGATATGATTCAAAATGAAACAGAAAGAAAAAGGACTGGAAAAATGACGAAAACATTAGTGAGGGGTGGGAATACTTTAAGTGATCTAATACCTAAAGTGACCACACACCTCATTGGTGCTCTGTTAATCATCTGTTCATCTGAATCCCTGAAAGAGAAAAGAAAGGACAGAAAGGATATCTGAAGATATAATGGCCAAAAATTTTCCAGATTTTATGAAAATTATATAACTATAGATTCAAGAAGTTCAATAAACACCAAAAAAATTAATTGAACCACAAAAAGTAGTTGAAAACCAGGGACAAAGAAAAAAATCATAAATGCAGCCAGAGAAAAAGATACATTATATATACAGTGAAGCAAAGATACAAACTGAAGCAATGAAAAATCAAAAGGCAATGAAGTCACATCTTTAAGATACTGAAAAAATAAAAGTCAACTTGGAATTCTAAAATCAGAAAAAACATCATTCAAAAGCAAAGGTAATGACCAATAAGCACATGATAAAATATTCAACATCATTAGTCATTAGGGATATGCAAATCAAAAACATAATTAGATACCATTTCACACCCACTAAAATGGCTATAATCAAAAAGACATTAAGTATTGACAATGATGTAGAGAAATATGAGCCCTGATACACTACTAGCGGGAGTGTAAAATGACACACCTGCTTTGGAAAATAGTTTGTCAGTTTCTGAAAATTTTAAATGCAGAATAACCATATGATCTAACAATTCAACTTCCAGGTATCTACTCAGAAGAAAAAAAAAATATGTGGAAAGAGGAAGATGGTGGCCAAGTTGATCAGACTATGCAAGTCCCAGTGTGAGTGGTTGAGTATATAGAAAATTTTGTTTGTGCCGCTGAGTGAGTGGACATGTGAGTGGCTGACTGAGTGAGGATTCAGGAGCAAGCAGCTAGGGCTCTCCTGGTGAAGCAGCTGGTGCCACAGTTGTGCAGCTTGGACCCTAGTGATTCCCTGGACACAGAAACCGAGTGCCATTTTTTTTTAAATCAACAAAACCCTTCCTGAGAAGAAGATGCTAGGAGAAATTGACTAAGTAGGGGCTCATGAGCAAGTGTCCAGGGCTCTCCTGGTGAAGCAGCTGTTGCTGCAGCTGCTCTGCTTTGGTCCCCAGTGCTTCCTGAATCACAGAAGCTGAGTGCAATTTTTTTTAACTGACAAAGGTCTTCCTGGGAAGAAGCTGTGGGGAGAGACTACCAGCTCCAGGCTCTACTTCACCACTGCAGTGGAAGAGACTGCCAGTTCCAGGCTCTGCCTCACCACTGCAGCACCTGGCCAGACACTGGCAGCAAGGGTTGTGGAGGGAGCCCAGAGGCAGAGCCCCACTGGAGAAGACAAAAGAGGCACCCCACCACCATCTTGAAAATGGGGCAGGAAAGTGCTCTGACTTGCTCACCAAGGAGCAACAGACCCAATCTCTGTGACCAGTGGATCAACTAGTCAGAGGTTGATCATGTCCCAGAGGGAATATCCTAAAAAAAAAAAAAAAAAACACTGGAGGAGCAGGATGAGTGCTGAGCCTCAGGAGCCCTACCTCTTACCCTGATTCAACCTCAGGACGAAGGGTGTGACCAGAAAAGTATGAGGAAGACCTCCAAAGAGATCAGTGCTCCCCATTCTCTAGCTTATTTGACTCTCAAAACTATAAGAGACAGCAAAACTTCCCACCCACAGCCCTGTTTCAAAATAGAACAAATCCAAAGCATGGATCAGGGAAGAATAGAGACTGAGCAAACATCAGAAGTGAAACCCTCTCCCAGTGCCACTGAATAATGGAATTAAAGAGAAAATAAAGAGATCCACCACAAATGAGGAAAAATCAATAGAAGACCACTGGCAACTTCCAGTGTAACAAAGAAAAAATGTCTGAAAAAATCAGATCTCAGAGCCCAAACAATGGAAGTCATCAACTACTGGCCCCAGAATATGACAGTGATTAGGGAATGAATGGAAAGAGTGAATAAGACTCAAGAAAGACAAGAGACAACACTGAAAGAACTTGTAACAGAAATTTTGGCCATAAAAAGTTTCATTCTAGCCAGGTTTGGTGGCTCAGCCTGTAATCCTGCGCTTTGGGAGGCTGAGGTGAGTGGATTGCCTGAGCCCATGGATTGGAAACCCACCTGGGCAACTTGACGAGACCTCATCTCTACAATAAATAAAAAAAAAAAAATTAGCCAGTCATGGTAGCGCACACCTGTAGTTCCAGCTACTTGGAAGGCTGAGGTAGAAGAATCACCGGAGCCCAGCAGGTCAAGGCTGCAGTGGCCAGGGGCGGCCTCTGCACTCCAGTCTGGGTGACAGAGTGAGGCTCGAACTCAAAAAGAAATTTCATCCAGGAAATAAGTAACAAGATGACAAGCATGGAAAACATAATTAATCTAGCAGAAGAAAGAATTTCATAACTTGTAGACCAGAATATGGAATTAACCCACTCTATAAAAAACATAGAAAGAAAATTCAGATGACAAGTCTCAGTGGCTCAGCCTGTAATCCCAGTGCTTCGGGAGGCCAAGTTGAGTGGACTGCCTGAGCCCACGGGTTTGAGACCAGACTGGGCAACTTGGCGAGACCTCATCTCTACAATAAATCAAAAAAATTAGCCAGGCATAGTAGCACACACCTGTACTTCCAGCTACTTGGAAGGCTGAGGCGGAAGGATCGCCAAAGCCCAGCAGGTTGAGGCTGCAGTGGACAGAAGTGGCTACTGCACTCCAGTCTAGGTGGCAGAGTGAGACTTCAACTCAGAAAAAAAATAATAAAACTCAGAAAGAAAGAACAAAGTCTACAAGAGATGTGTAATAATATCAAGAGACTGAACCTATGCCTGATAGGTATCCCAGAATAAGAAAGGGAAACAGAGAACACCTTGGAACAAGTATTCTAGGTGGTTATCCAAGAAAACTTTCCCAATCTCAACAGAGATATGAACAGCCAAATACAAGAGACACAGAGAACCTCCACAAGACACCAAATGAGAAGACCATCCCCTAGACACATAGTAATTTGTCTACACAGAGTAAGCACAAAAGAAAAAGTCCTGAAGGCAGCAAGCAAGAAAACTCAGAATACATACCAGGAAAAACCAATCAGAATAGCAGCAGACCTATTGGCAGAAATACTATAAGCAAGAAGGGACTAGAATCCAATATTCAAAGTCCTTAAAGATAAACATTTTCAACCAAGAATTTCCTACTCAGCCATGCTTAGCTTCATCAGCAATGGAGAATTAAAATCCCTTCCAGATATCCAATCCCTAAGAGATTATGCAGTTTCCGGACAAGTTCTACAGGAGATACTTAAAAAGGTATTAAGCACAGAAGAAAGGGGGGAAAAAGAATGACTACACACTTCCCAAGAGAATAGCAGAGCACAGAATCAATAGAGAATACATCACAGGAGAAAACTTGAAAACACACACATACATCAATCCCAAAGCTAAAAGAAAACAAGTAAACAAACAAAGAAAAAACTTTGCAAGAAACTCATGATGAGGATAAGCCATCACATTTTAATAATCAGCCTGAATGAAAATGGACTAAATGCACCACTGAAAAGACACAGAATGGCAAACTGGATAAGAAACTGTGACCCAATTATTTGCAGCACCCAGGAAACTCATCTCAACACAAACTCAAAGTTAAAGGATGGGAAACGAGTTTCCAGGCAAATAGATCACAAAAGAAGGTAGGAGATGCAATCTTAATATCAGACAAAACAACCTTTAAACAATCAAAAATGAAAAAAGATGCAGAAGGACACTACATAATGATAAAAGTTTCAGTCCATCAACAAGAAATATAATCCTAAACATATATGCACCCAACACAGGAACACCAGCATTTATAAAGAAATGATTAAGTAAACTAAAAAAGATATTGACTCTATCACTATTACAGTTAGAGACTTGAATACCCGACTAACAGCCCTAGATAGATCATTGAGGTAAAAAATCAACAAGGTAATCCAGAACCTCAACTTGACACTCAACCCGTGGACATAATGGATACCTACAGAAAATTCCACCCAACAACCAAAGAATATACATTCTACTCACCACCACATGGAACATCCTTCAAGATCAATCATATCCTTGGCCATAAATCAAACATAAACAAATTCCATAACATTGAAATATTGATATGCACCTTCTCAGACCACAGTGGAATAAAAATAAATATCAATACCAGCAAAATTCCCCAAAGCCCACAAAAACATGGACACTAAACATCATGATGCTGAACAACTACTAGATCAACACTGACATCAAAGCACAAATTGGGGGGAGGGGGTACAGGGAAGATGGTGACTGAGTCAGTCAGACTATGCGAGTCCTTGTGTGAGTGATTGTATGGAAAATCACTCACTGGCTGGTGAGTGAGTGGGTATGTGTTGGTTGTCTGAGTGAGAGCTAGGGAGCTAGTAGCTGGGACTGTCCTGGTGCAGCAGCTGGTGCCTCAGATGCTCGACTTGGACCCTAGCAATTCCCAGGACACAGAAGCCAAGCACCATTTTTTTAAAAATCAACAAAACCTTTCCTGGGAAGAAAATGCTGGGAGAGACTGACTAAGCGGGGGCTCATGAGCAATTGACCAGGGCCCTGGTGCAACAGCTGGTGCTGCAGCTTCTCTGCTTGGTCCCTGACTCTTCCCAGGTCACAGAAGCTGAGCACTATTTTTTTTTTCAAATGAACAAAAGTTTTCCTGTGAAAAAACGACAGGGAGAGACGACCACCCCAGGCTCTGCCTCATCACTGCAGCAGGAGAGACAGCTGGCTCCAAGCTATGCCTCACCACTTCAATGCCCAGCACTGGCAGCAGGGGCTGCAGAGGGAGTCCAGAGGCAGAGTCCCATGGAAGAGGACAAGACAGTCACCATGCCCGCATCTTGAAGACGGAGCAGGAAAGTGCTCTGACTTGCTCACCACGGAGCAACAGACCAAATCTCTGTGACTGGTGGATCAACTACTCAGGAGCTGATCATGACCCAGAGGGAATATCCTGAAAGCACAAACTTTGGTGGGACCTGGCAATTGCTGAGTTCCAGGCACCTCACTCCCTAACCTGATCCCATCATGGGACAACGGGTGTGACCAGAAAAGGACAAGGAAGGACTCCAAAGAGTGAGTCTGGGGCAGACTCAAACCCCCTCTTCCCCAGCAATCCTCTAAATGTCATACCCACAGAGCTGGTCCACAACTGAGAGGGACAAACCTAGGCAGAGACTGGACACCATTGCAATAGGAGAACTCCAATCAAGGATAGGCCTGGCTGGGGCACCTCTCACAAGTACATACCTGGGGAAGAAACAACTCTGCACCTCCCCCCTAGAGGAGATCTCCCTGATCATATGAGAGTGGGGGTGGAGGACTGGAGTCCCACCCACCTCCACTGCCCCTCCTCCTTCCCTGCTGTGGACTTTGAGGTGAGAGTGAGAGAGGTGGTTCTGCAGGAGAGACCAGATTAGAGGAACAATTACAGAGCCTGCCACAAGAGGGCAGGGGTTTTTTTAAATTTTTTTTTAATTTTTAAAAATTTTTGCCTGTTTCTTAGTTCATCTATTTTTAAAATATTTTTCCTCTATGCATGAATGTGTATGTGAGGGTTTGGTCTGGAGTATCCCCATTTTTTTTTCTTTTCTTTTTCTGTTCCTTTCTTCTTTTATTTGTTGTTTTCTGTTTATGTGTGTATGTGAATGATAGAGTGTTCATCTTTCAATTTTGATGTTGTTGTTGGTTTGTTTTTGCTCTTTTGTTATTCTGGGGTTTTTTATTTTCATTTTTTACAGTTTAAGGTGTGTGTCAATATATGTGTGAGGGTTTGATCTGAATTCTTTTTTCTTTTCCTCCAGTCTTTCTATTTTTCTTCTCCATACTTTGTGCTAGGTGTGTGTGTGTGTTCAGTTTTCTTTGTTTTCTGTTGTTGTTGGTTTCGTTTCACTTTGTTGTTATTCCAGTTTGCTTTGGGGAATGTATGTGTGTCTGTGTGTGTGTTCAATTGGTTTTTCATTGCTGTCTGCTTTGTATCATCATATAGAGTGGCAGTGGGGAGTGGGTCTCTGGGAACACATATCACAATAAGTGAACATTGCAATTTGCAAGTAGTTTCTGAATCCTAGTGCCCCAACCATACTTTATTCAACTTTCAAAAACTATAAGAGATACCAAAGCTCCACATCCACCATGCTATTTCAAAATAGAATAAATCCAGAGCACAGACCAGGGAAGAATAGAGGGTTGAGTAAACATCAGAAGGGAAATCCTCTTCAACTGACACTGAATAACAGAACTAAAGAGAAAAACAAGAGAACTGTCACAAAATGAGGAAAAACCAAAGGAAGACGACAGGAAATTTCAAGTGAAACAAAGAGAAAACTGAAAAATCAGACCTTAGAGCCCAAACAATGGAAGTCACCAAAGACTGGCCCCAGGATATGATAGGGACCAGGGAATGGATGGAACCAGTGACAAAGACTCAAGAAAGAAAAGATGCAACACTGAAAGTACTTGTAACAGAGATTTTGACAATACAAAATTTCATTCAGAAAATAAATAACAAGATGATAAGCATGGAAAGCAGAATTAATCTAGCTGAAGAAAGAATCTCAGAACTTGAAGACCAGAATGTGGAATTAGCACGATTTGTAGAAAACATAGAAAGAAGACTCAGAAAGAAAAAACAAAGCCTACAAAAGATGTGCGATTATATCAAGAGGCCAAAACTATGCCTGATTGGTATCCCAGAAGAAGAAAGGAAAATGGAGAACACCTTGGAGCAAGTATTCCAGAAGATAATCCAAGAAAACTTTCCCCTTCTCATCAGAGATGTGACCAGTCAAGTACAAGAGATATAGAGAACCCACACAAGACATCAAATGAGAAGACCAACCCCAAGACACATAGCAATTCACCTACACAATGTAGGCACAAAAGAAAAAATCCTAAAGGCAGCAAGAGAGGAAGGTCAGACTACCTACTGAGGAAAACCAATCAGAGTAGCAGCAAATCTATCAGCAGAAACACTACAGGCAAGAAGGAACTGGAGTCTAATATTCCACATCCTCAAAGATAAAGAATTTCAACCAAGAATTTCCTTCTCATCCCAGCTAAGCTTCATCAGTGATGGAGAATTAAAATCCTTCCCAGAAATCATGCAGCTTCCAGCCCAGCTCTAAGGAGACACTTAAAAAGGTATTAAGCACACAAGAAAGAAAACAAAAGAATGACCACACACTTCCCAAGAGAACAGCAGAGCACAGAATCAACAGAGAATACAGCCCAACAGCAAACTTGAAAACACACACAAACAACAACCCCAAAGCTAAAAGAAAACAAGCAAACAAAGAAAAAACTTTATAAGACCTCATGACAGGGATAAACAATTGCATTTCAATAATCAGCCTGAATGTGAATGGACTAAATATACCATTGAAAAGACACAGAATGGCATACTGGATAAGAAACCATGATGTAATTATTTGCTGCATCAAGGAAACTCATCTCAACACAAGGGACCACACAGACTCAAAGTTAAAGGATAGAAAATGTGTTTCCAGGCAAATGGATCACAAAAGAAGGCAGGAGACATGATCTTACAACAGACAAAACAAACTTTAAGCTATCAAAAATTTCAAAAGATGCAAAAGGACATAACATAATGATAAGAAATATCCATCCTAAACATATATGCACCCAACACAGGAGCACCAGTATTTATAAAACAACTACTAAGTAAACTAAAAAAAGATATTGACTCTAACACTACTATAGCAGGGGACTTGAATACCCCACTAACAGCCCTAAATAGATCATTGAGGCAAAAAATTAACAAGGAGCTCCAGAACCAAAACTTGACACTCAACCCATGGATTTAATAGATACCTATAGAATATTCCACCAAACAACCACAGAATATACACTCTATATAAGATCAATAACATCCTTGGCCATGAATCAAGCATAAACTAATTCCAAAAGGTTGAAACATTGCCATGTACCTTCTCAGACCACAATTGAATAAAAATAAATATCAACACCAACAAAATTTCCCAAATCCCACAAAGACTTGGAGACTAAACAGCATGATGCTGAACAACTACAAGGTCAACACTGAAATCAAAGCAGAAATTAAAAGATTCCTGGAAACAAATGAAAATGAGGAAGCATCTTACCAAAACACCATGAAAACAGCTCTAAGAGAGAATTTATATCTCTATGAACACACATCAAGAAAATAAAAAGATCACAAGTGGAGAGACTAAAAAATCACCTAAGGGAGCTGGAAAGACAAGACCACCAAAACCCCAAATTTAGTAGAAGAATCCAGATCACCAAAATAAGAGTGCAAATATGGGACATAGAAGACAAAATTATCATGGAAAATATCAACAAAACAAAAAGCTGGTTCTTCAAAAGAATTAACAAGATCGACGAAGAAAAAAAGAGAAAAAACCAATTAAACGCAATCAGAATACAAAAGATCAAATCTCAGCTGACCCTGATGAAATACAAAAGATTATCAGAGATTACTATGTCCACCTATATGGAAACAAACTTGATAATCTAAATGAAATGGAGAACTTTCTGACATCACACAACCTTCCCAGATTGAAACAAGAAGAAAATGAGACACTAAATAGACTAATAACAACCCAGAAAATTGACTCTGTCATATGAAAATGATGTACAAAAAAAGCCCTAGACTGGAAGGCTTTCCAGCAGAATTGTACAAAATGTACAAGGAGAAACTGATACCAATCCTATTGAAAGTATACCAGGCAATTGAGAAAGATGGAATTCTCCCCAAATCATTTTACGAAGCTAACATCAAAACGATACCCAAACCAGATAAAGATCCAACAAAAAAAAGAGAACTACAGGCCAATATCCCTTATGAACATAGATGCAAAAATTCTTAACAAGATTCTAGCAAATTGGATCCCAAAAGACATCTTAAAAATCAACCACCATAACCAAGTAGGCTTCATCCCCAGGATGCAGGGCTGGTTCCACATTTTCAAGACCATAAATGCAATTAAATACATCAACAGGTGTAAAAACAAGAACCACATGATTATATCATTGGATGCAGAAAAAGTTTTTGATAAAATCCAGCATCGCTTCTTGATAAAAACTCCAAAACACCTAGGTATAGAAGGAACACATCTCAAAATACTAAGTTTCATTTACGATAAACTGACAGCAAACATATTTCTAAATGGAAAGAAACTGGAAAAATTTCCCCTGAAAACTGCAACAAGATAAGGCTACCCACTCTCACCATTCTTGTTCAACATTGTGTTGGAAATCCTAGCTGAGACAATTAGACAAGAGAAGGAAATCAGGGTTATCCAAGTAAAAAAAAGAGGAAGTTTAAGTTATCCCTCTTTGCTGATGATATGATCCTATACCTTGAAAATCCAAGAGAATCTGTCAAAAACCTGCTTGCACTGATAAAGGACTTTGGCAGAGTCTCAGGATATAAAATAGATGTGCAAAAGACAGTTTCCTATACACCAATAACATGCAGGCAGAGACCCAAATTAAAAGCACAATCCCATTCACAATAGCCACAAAAACAAATGAAATACCTTGGCATCTTCCTAACCAGAGAAGTGAAAGACCTTTACAACGAGAACTACAAAACACTGCTCAAAGGAATCCAAGAAGACACAAACCAATGGAAACATATTCCATGCTCATGGATAGGAAGAATCAACATTGTTAAAATGTTCATCCTACCAAAGGCAATCAGCAGATTCAATGCAATACCCATTAAGTTACCAACACATCATTCTTCTCAGACCAGAAAATGACAATACAGAAATTCATATGGAAACATAAATGACCACGAATAGTCAAAACAATTCTTAGCAAAAGAAATAAAACAGGAGGTATCACACTTCCAGACTTCAAACTTTACTATAAGTTTATAGTGATCAAAACAGTCTGATATTGGTACAAGAACAGGCATATAGACCAATGGAACAGGATAGAGATTCCGGAAGCAAAGCCTCAATTTCTCAACCAATTCATCTTTGACAAAGACACCAATGATAACCACTGGGGAGAGGAGAACCTATTCAGAAAGTGGTGCCAGGAATACTGACTGATCACATGCAGAAGATTGAAACAGGACCCCTACCTACTACCATACACAAAAATCAACACTAAATGGATCAAAGACCTAAATGTAAAACCTCAAACTATGAGAATCTTAGAAAACGCAGAAGACATCCTTATGGAAATTGGAACTGGCAACCAATTCATGACCAGAAACCTTAGTGCCCATACCATAATAAATAAGATAGACAAGTGGGACCCATCAAACTGAATAGCTTTTGCAAGGCAAAAGAAACCATCAAGAAAGCAGGGAGACAGCCCACAGAATGGGAAAAAATATTGGTCAAATGTATATCTGACAAAGGCCTAACATCTAGGATCTACAAGGAACTCAAACACGCCCAAAGAAAAAAACAAACAGCCCCATTAAAAAGTGGACAAAAGACATGAATAGACAGTTTTCAAAAGAAGATGTACAGGCAGCCAACAGACACATGAAAAAGTGCTCAGCCTCACTAATCATCAGAGATATGCAAATCAAAACCACATTGAGATACTACCTAACCCCAATTATTAATAAAACAAACAACAGATCATTAATAAAACAAACAATAACAGATGTGGAGAAGAAGGAATGCTGCTACACTGCTGGTGGGAATGTAAACAAGTGAAACTTCTTTAGAAGACCATGTGGTAATTTCTGAAAGAACTAGAAATTGACCTTCCATATGAACCAGCAATTCCACTATTGGGAAATATACTCGAGGAACTCAATCATTCTACAAAAAAGATACCTTCACACAAATGTTGTTCCAGCTTTATTCACAATAGCAAAAATACAGTACCAACCATGCTGCCCATTGAAGCTGGACTGGATTAATAAAAATATGGTTCATATACACAATGGAATACTATGCAGCCATAAAGAAGGACAAACATATGAACTTGGCAGCAACTTGGATGGATTTAAAGTCAATCATACTCAGTGATCCATCACAGAAATAAAGAACAGCGTACCATATGTTCTCACTCATAAGTGAACCTTGAACAATTATCATAATGCTATGAGAAAGGGATTGGCAGTAGTGGGAAACTGTCAGGGGAGGAGGGTGGGAGTGGCAGTTAAGGAAAACTGCTAGGGGAGGGAGGGACACACCTCATCAAAAAGGGTACCTACATAATGAACATTTGTATACCTAACCCCGAATTGTACCCCACATCTTGAAAATAAAATTGTCTTAAAAGACATACAAATGACCAATAAATATATGAAAAATTTTTAAAAATAAATAAAAACATATGTTTACGCAAAGACTTGCACCCAAATGTTCATCACATTATTCAGAATTGCCATAAAATGGAAACAACACAAATGTTAATCAACTAATGAATGAATACAAAATTTGGGTATATCCATACAATAGAAATTCTATACAGCAATAAAATAAAGGAACAAAGTTCCAAGATTTGCAATAACCTGGAAGAATTTCAAAAATATTATGTTCAGTGAAAGAAGTCAGAAACAAAAGAATAGCTATTATATGACTCCAGTTATATGAAATGTCTAGAAAGGGCACATTTGTAGCTTCAGAAAATAATTGCATATAGCTGAGGGGTGAGAATGGAAGTGAATGCAAATGGTCTTAAGATTTATTTTGGGAATGATGAAAATGTTCTAAAATGAGATTATGGTAATGTTTATACAACTCTGTAAATATACTAAAAAATCATTGATTTGTATACTTAAAATGGGTTACTCTTATGGTATCTTAATTGTATTTTACCAAAGTTTTTTAAAAAACAAAAGTAAAATAAAGACATTTTTAGGCATAGAAAGAATTTCAGGCACAGAAAGAATTTATCAATAGCAAGCCTGAACTATAATAAATGTTTAAGGAAGTCCTTCAGGCAGATGGAATATAATATCCAGATCTACACAAAGTAATGAAGAGCACAGAAAATGCTAATTACATGGGTAAGCATATCTGATGTTTAAATCATTATTTAAATGACTTGAAAAGATCATTGACTATGTAGGTAAAAATTAACAACAATGTATTGTAGCATACGTAGCATAGTATAGAAGTAAAATGTATAAAAATGACACAAAAGTCAGAAGAAAAGTGGAAGCAAACTTATAAGTTACCCATATTATTCATGAAGTGCTATAATATCATTTGAAGATAGAATTCAGTAAGTTAAAGGTGTAGACTATAAACATAAAACAGTCATTAAAATAATGAGTTTAAGCTAATAAGTCAATAAAGAATTATAGATAATATATCATTAAATGAGGTTAATAAAATATTCAAAATTAATATATGGAACACAAAATGAAACTTTAAAATACAGAATTAATGCACAGAATATAAAACACAGTGGAAACAAAGGAAAAAGATTTTTTAAAATGTAAAATAAATAGCAAAATGATACCTTTAAATCCAAACACATCAATAATATTAAATGTAAATGGTATAAATACACCAAATTTAAAGGAACAAACTGTCATATTGGGTAAAAAGTAGAACCAACTGTATGTTGGTGACATTTTTTTTAATAAAAAGACAAATAGGTTCTTTAAAAGGGGAAAAAATGACATGCCATGCTAATACTAATCAAAATAATGATAAAGTAGTTATATTAACATCAAAGCAGACTTTATAGCAGAGATCGTTACCAGAGATAAACAGTCATATCATACTGATAAAAGAGTGAATTCAAGCACTTAAGACTAATGTACATAATAATAGAACTTCAAAATACATTAAGTAAAAATTGATAGAACTAGAAGGAGAAATCAATAAAACCAATATTATAGTCAAATATTTCAACACATACATCTTAGTAATTAATAGAATTGGCAGAAAACTCAGTAAGGGTATACACCACTGAACAACTTAATCTAATTAATCTTTATAGAGCACTCTAACAACAGTTGAATATACATTCTATTCAAGTGTACTCAGAATAACTGAGATAGACCACATTTGAGGGGATAAAATAAGACTCAATAAGTTTTTAAAAATACAAATCATATGGGATTGTTATCTGACAATAATAGCACTAAATTAGAAAACAGTAACAGAAATACAGAAAGCAATAACAGAAATACAGCTAAAAAGTTCCTAAATGTTTAGAAACTAAAAAAAATTATTCTAAATAACAGCCAAGAAGAAATCTGAAGAGAAACTAGAAAACATTTTGAACTGAATAAAAATGGTCACATAACATATTAAAGTTTGTGGGATTCAGTTAAATTAGTACTTACATAGAAACATATGGCACTAAATATCTATATCGGGAAAGAAGAAAGATCTCCACACAATGATCTCAGTTTCTACCTTAAAAAATAAACTAGACTTTAACTGAAGTAACTATGATAATAATAAAGATCAAAGTGAGAATCAACAGTATAGAAAAGAGAAAAACAATAGAGAGAAATACATGAAATCAAAAGCTGACTCTTTGAGACAATCAAGAAAATTGATAAACTTCTAGCCAGACTGATTAGAAAAAAATATGCAATTTATTGATAATAGATTCAAGAGGATGACATCATTAAAGTTATTACAAAAAATTAAAGGAATTGTGAGGAAATACATACAACTTTATGTCAATAGATTAAGCAACTTAGATTAAATGAACACATTTTTTGAAAAACACAAACTACCAAAGCTTACTCAAGAAAAAGACAATAACTGAATGGCACTGTGTCTACCAAGAAGTTATAGTTATAGTCTTCTCAAAAAGAAAAATCCTGGGCCAGATGGCTTCACTGGTGGCATTTATGAATACCAGGAGGCAGTGATAATTGGGGATTATCTTAGAGTCTGTCTGTCACAAATGGTATATATTCTGACTTCATTTTAATAAAATTGTTTCTATCTATATATTTATCACTCACTTGAACTGTCCATCTATAATGTAGAGACTTCATTTAATATTGCAGACTATTTCTAAGTAAGGATTTGAGGCGATTTTCAGTTTTCTTCTTAGAACATTTATATGGAATTGGTAAGTATCATTTTTGTAAAATATTATGTGAGAATAATAAAAATGTTTTATTTTAGAAAATAATTCAAGAACCAAGCTAATGTAGGATCAGAAAAAGTCAATGAACTAGACTAGTTCAAGAAGACACATATGACCAACACATAGTGATAAATTCCACAGAAAAATATATAAGAAAGAGAGCTGAGAAAAGGCCGTTTATTCTAGTAATTGGGAGATCAGTACAGTTTCTACAAAGTGGAGATAGAGAAGTCAAATTACAGGGTGTTAAGCAAGGAATGAGTGAAGAGGCAGTGGAGAAAATGGTTTAAGTCACATATTTGAGAAACTGGGCTCTGAAAACATGGTATTTATACTCCAATGTCGATATGGAAAGAATTGGAAAACTATTACAACTTTACTCCTAAATCAAAAACAACTGGAATACCAAAGGAAAGACTTCTAAACAATTCTAAAACTGTTAGAAAATATCAATGGAGAGAGTAATACAATATCAACATCCACAAAAGTAAAGAATGGGTTTATCTCCTGATGTAGGAAATTGGAGATGATATATGATAAAAGACAATTATGGCTTGAAAAAGAAAAGCAAATGAGATTACACTTGTCCTGAAAGGGAGTAGAGTGTTTTTTCCTACAAAATAAAATTGTTACAAAGGACAAGAAAAAAGACATCTTAAAAGCAGTCAATTAAGCGTAGAGAACAATGTGATCAAATTAGTCTTACTATATCATTAAGATTGCATATTCTTTGCAAGAGTGATTTGCATACATTACCCAAATAAGTTAAATCTGCTTTCCAGAATCTATCTATAGAATTTCAAATTGTTCTTTAAATATGTTACTATAGATGCAGTGGAAATCATATTCCTCACCACATCCTTAAGAATAATTACACTCTGGTTTCACTTTTTGAACAAGAAAATCAGTAAGCTGATTTCAGTATATATGAAAAATTCTCAGGTGTATCATATTAAAATTCATATCCTATAGACACTTTTTAATGTCTCTTAAGTTGCTAAGCTATATTCAGACTTCTAGAAAAAAAATTCCAAATGACTAACTAGTAAATTTATATTAATTGTGCAGTGAAAATATCCATTGTCGTATTATAATTTATTTATTTGAATAGATCAGAATTTATCAATTGTATTTTCCCCAAGAAAATTTTTCAATATAACCATACATTGCAGCTTAATTAGGAAAAAAGGCAGATGATTTCAATGACTCTGTATTTTTTGTCTACTTAGTTTTTCTGCTGGAAGCAAAATGCAGAGAGACAATAAATCCTTTGGGTCTTCTCTTTATACTCCAAATTATTCACTGACAAATAACCTATGCAATCCCTGGACTCCTATCAGCTCCAACCTGGTATGCATCATTGGGCTTATTTAGCTGGGTTCGTGTACTTAGTATATTTAGCTTTAAAATAGAAATGAGGCATTGTGTCAGTTGCCATATTTTTTCTTCATTAAGGTCCTGGCTGTGGTGATCAGCATCTTATTCAGTCTGTCATAATATATGACTTTCAGACAATTGACACTTCTCAGGCAAATATCTGCTCAAATCATTTATCAATCATGTACCACAGAAAAGGGCAGGAATTCAGATCAAGAGATAAATATCTTAATTACATAGGAATGTTGGAAAGCGCCTCTTTTTACTAAAAAGTAGAACATGTTACTGTAAAAAAAACCCATAGATTTAAAAATATCTCTTTCATAAAACCAATAGTTCCATTGTATCAATTATTCCTGTAACACCTAGACCAACTGTATTTACAGAACATTATTTGAATCATTCAGAAGACCCATAATTTGGCACTTGATAACATTTTATTTCTACTTCATTTTCTGTTACTGTTTAATATTTACTAGTTTTGTATTGCCTACTTTCCATAAACAGAAAACTGAATTAATTGAGATCTCTCTATATAGCAAGTTTCAAGAGAAAAGTAAAACCTGAGCTCAATAAAAAGGGGATGAATAGGTTCATGCAATTTAGAAGTCTGAAGCAAAACTTATTTCAGGTATGTATGGATCTAAGGGCTTGAAGATTTTATCAGAACTCAGTTTCTTTTTCCATCTCTTAGCTCTTATCTCCTTTGTGTTGTCCCTATCCCCAGCAAGATCCCTATATATAATGAAAAGATGGCTTCCAGTAGTTCTAGGCTTGCATTATCATAACACAATATACTCTGATGGCCTTAAGTTTGAACAAAGACCCATAGATTATCACTGACTCTGAAGGCCTTGCCTTGGGTCACACGCCCACAGATCCCTGAACTAATCAATTTGGTCAAAGGATGCAATGTTCTCTGTGATCAGGCTTGAGTTATACCTACCCCTGGAGATATAACAACATGGACTAAAAATAAATGGCATGTAGTTCTCTAAGAAACATCAGAGAAATCTTACCAAAAGAAGGAGAAATATACACTGATCATGCAAAACCAACAAACATCCATTACAATAATTAAACAAGCCTACTGTAAGCAGGGCATACATTTTGTAATTCTCTTCAACCATACAAAATCTTCCTAGCTGAGTCTTTTTTTATGACCAAAGGCACACATTGTAATGAGGTCAGGTGGTATAGTAAAAGGTCTATTATTCTATAGAACTTGAGTTCAAATTTTAGGTAACTTCTTCACAGCTATTAGGCAAGTTTTGTAACCTCATAGAAATTTATCTTCCTAAGGCTTATTATCCTCAACTATCAAATGTCTACTACCTACTTAATATGTTTCTTATAAGAATAAATTATATAATGGAAAAATACTTTGTAAGCTATGAAGCATTCAACAAACATTAATAATAGCTGCAAGATGATTAGATGATAGAGATAATATCTAATACCAAAAACTTAGATTTTTAACTATTCAAGGCTAATAGTCAACCATATACAAATCAAATTGTGGCCTTCACAAAAACACTGTGATACTAATATTCTTTAATTTTGGGCTGCCTGAATCTTATGCGTTAACTTACACATAGTTTCCATCAGAAAGTGCCATGTTTTCACCTGACAGGAGGAGACCAGGTTCCTAAAAAAATCATTCTGTTTTACATACAATTAACAGAAGGAGGTGAAAATAAAAAACAGAAAAATTTGTTTAGATTCATTTCTATTTGCTGTACCCAATGAGTAGAGTTCATAGCAGAAATAGAGGTATCCAAGAGAGCAAAAGCAAAAAAGAGAGAGAGGAAAAAACAAAATCAATAATAAAAACACTTGCTGATTCAACCAGAAAATCAGTTTAGAGAGATCAGCTACTATAAAGACTCTTTCCTTTATTCTTCTAATCTTTAAACCTGGGACGCCTTATCATCCAACTACAAATTCAGTCCTGCATGATGACTTCTAATCCCCAAAAAATTAAAGACCCAGGATCAGCAATTTTGTATTGAATCAGCTTTGCTATTGGTCCCTATTGACTTTGTTCCCTGGGTCTAATAACTGGATTCTTGTTGCATTCCTCAAAATAAAAACCCCACTTGTATTCCAGTTCAAAGCTTCTTTGCTCCTGTATCCCTTTTTCTGCATTATCTCAACCCCTGAACCATCTTCACTTCATTTATTCACTCTTTCAATATTTATTGGGCACCTATTCATTTCTAGGCATTGTGGTACCAAGGATGTGGACATCAGATTGCCTGTATGTTGCAACTACTGGCTATTTCCCAACTCCTTTGGTCCCATGCTTTCCCCACCCACCGGGACAGTATGCATCCTCAGAACTATCCTCTGAATGTCTACCTTCACAAATGGTCTAGGGAGCATAAATAACAGCCAGTGGCAACACACTGTATTTGTGACCTTTCTTTTTGTGGCATAATAAATCTATCTAGAAATTACTGAATAATGGTGTTTTCATGCATTTTTTTGTTTAACATTCAAAGGCATAAGCGAGAACAAAAACAATCAAACCATTGGTCTCAGGGATTATTTAGACTAATACTAGGGATCTATGGCTGCTTCTGATTTCCTTGGGAATGTTTCTATATTCACTTATCGCTCCCTCTGATAACACTCCTCCCTTCCACCTTCTAGACCTGTGCCTCAACCCCACCATCAAGGATGCCTTTCTTTTTTCTTTTCTTTTTTTTTTTTTTCCGAGTGGGAGTCTCACTCCATGGCCCAGACTGGAGTGTAGTGGCCGCTCCTGGCCACCACAGCCTCGACCTGCTGGGCTCCAGCGATCCTTCCACCTCAGCCTTCCAAGTAGCTGGAACTACAGGCATGCGCTACCACGCCCGGCTAATTTTTTGATTTATTGTAGAGATGAGGTCTCACCAAGTTGCCTGGGTGGGTCTCGAACCCGTGGGCTCAGGCAATCCACTCACCTCGACTTCCCAAAGTGTGGGATTACAGGCTGAGCTAAGGATGTCTTTTTAATAATCAGATAATGGCCCTTGCTTGCCTGTTCAGTTCTGCCACCAACAAATGAATCTGTGTTCTTTCCTAGAAGGGAATTTGAGATAACAGAAAAATATATCTATTATCTGCCAATAGATGAGAAAAAACTAATTACACTGGATTGATACTGAATACCAAGCAACAGCTTATAATGATGCCTGACATACAGTACTTTACAGTTCTACAAAGGACATTCACACATATTATCAGCTGAAAAGCTGAGATCTTCAGGAAAATGTTAGCAAGTTGCAAACAAAGGGGAAACAAATCCAGCTAGAGCTTTTTATAAGCATACTCAACAAAAGTTGATAATGGAAATGTCTACTATATCTTTGGAGGTCACTAAAGAGCTTAACTGCATGATATTCTGATAAATATTCACCCCTATTAATCACAAATTCAATCATGCCATAGCCTGATTTAAACTCTTCATGATTTTTCACTGTTCTTAGTATAAAGAGACTAAAAACTTTAAAAAGCCCACCAGGACTGCATAATTTGGCTATTACACACTTTTCTCACCTTTGTCTTATATATCTCCCCATGACTTCCAAATTACAACCCTTTCTGATTTCCCTTTCACCTCTTCAGCCTTACATTTTTATCACTAAATATTGTTTCTCCTTCCACTTTTTCATCCCTCTGGACAGCTCCTCCATCATTGCCTGCTAGTTAATTCCTACTCCTCCTTCCTATCTCAGTTGTCTTCTTCAGTTAATGCTACTCACACCCATAGAGCATGTTCTCTTCCTTCAGTGCATTTATCACAGTTGTTGTTCTTCTGGTATTATGAATATATGAAAACTGTCAATCTTCACCAATGAGATGATAAACTTAATGAGAGGAGAAACTGTGTTGATGTTTACCTCCACTGAGTCTACAGAATCAACATACAGTTTACAATACCCACATCAAAAAACAGAAAGTTTAAAAAAAAAATCTAATTATTCCCCTCAAAGGACTAGAAAAGCAAGAACAAATCAAACCTAAAATTAGTAGAAGTAAGAGAGGAGATAGCTAGAGAATAGGTAGACAGGCCGGTCCTCTACAACAACATAGCAAACCCGCAGCAGGCCTCTCAGGCTCAGAGTTGGTAAACAAACTCCTTGTGAGCCTCTCAAGCTAGAGCTTAAGTACTCACTGCTGGGATAGAAAAGCAACCAATCAGTTCACTGCCAAGTACCAACCAATCAGCTCACCACTAGGCCCCTACCTCCTGCCAATTGGTCCTTAGTACTGTCCAATCAGAACAGCTAGTGCTGACCAATCAGCCCCCAGCTAGTACTAGCCAATTGGCTCAGTCTTAGGGCTATATAAGCACCAGGTTTCAGTCCCAAATCAGCAATCCCTTTGGATCCCCTCCCACTGTGGGAACTTTTCTGTCCTCTCAGTAAATCCTGCTTTCTCACTTTCCAGCTGTCCAGTGTCCCTTATTCTTCCTGGGCATGAGACAAGAACCACAACCCTGAAGAGCAACCAGTGACCTGAAGAACTGTAGAAGATCATCGGAGCTGAAGAACTGTGCACCCCAGAGGCTGGCTTGCCAGCCAACAGAGCCAGCTCACCCAGGAGAGCTGCTGGAAGAAGGCGAGACTCTGAAGCTGAGATACCCTGGGGGCTAGGCTCACCAGCCCACTGAACCAGCAACACTCTTCAGGGCCTGGCTTGACAGCCCATCAGAGCCAACACTCCATAGGCTAAGCTTGCCAGCCCACCAAACCAGCAGTACTCTTAGGGTTCAGTTTGCCAGGCCCTCAAGATGACCCTCTCTGGGGCTTGGTCAGCTGGTCCATTGAGCTGACACTCTCGAAGCCCAGGCTGACCAGAAAAATCCATATCAGAAGGAAAGAAAAAGATCAGAGGAAAAACTAAGTCATATAGAAAATAAAATGTACAAAAGATCAATGAAATGAAAAGTTGCTATTTTGAAAAGATAAACAAATCAATAAACTTCTTTCTATACTAACAAAGAAAAAAGAGAGAAGACTCAAATAAACAAAATCAGAAATGAAAAGGAGACATTACAACTAATACCACAGAAATACAAAAGATAATCAGAGACTATTATGAACAACTCTATACATTAACAAAGTGGAAAACCGAGAGGATATGGATAAATCATTGGACACATGTAACTTACTAAGATTGAGTCAGGAAGAAATATAAAATCTGATCAGACTAATAATGAGAATTGAGATTAAATCAGTAATAAAAGTCTCTCAACAACAAAAAAAAATCCAGGACTGGATGGATTCATAGCCAAATTATACCAAGCTTTCAAAGAACTAACACTAATTCTTCTCAAAATACTGCAAAAAAAAAGTGAAGAGGAGGGAATTCTCCCTAACTCATTTCACAAAGCCAGCATTACACTGATATCAAAACCAGATAAAGTCACAACAACAACAAAAATAAAACTACAGGCCAGTATCCCTTATGAACATAGATGCAAAAATCCTCAACAAACTACTAAGCAAACTGAATCCAACAGCACATCAAAAGGATAATACATCAAGATCAAGTGGGATTTATCCCAAGAATGTAAGGATGTTTCACCATATGAAATCAATAAATGTGGTACATCACGCAAGAAAAAAAAACACATCTTAATAGATGCAGAGAAAACATTTGATAAAATTCAACATCCCTTCATGATATAAACACTCAACAAATCAGGCACAGAAGAAACATACATCAACACAATAAAAGCCACAGATAACTTCATACTGAGTCCGGAAAAGCTGAAAGCCTTTCCTTTAAGACATGGAACAAGACAAGATTCCCACTTTCACCACTCCTATTCAACATAATACTGGAAGTCCTAGCCAGTACAACCACACAAAAGAAAGAAATAGAAGGCATCCAAATTGGAAATGAGGAGGTCAAATTTTTTGCAGAAGATATGATCTTATATCTAGAAAAATCTATAAATTCCACCAGAAAGTGCTTAGATCTGATAAATTCAGTAAAGTTGCAGTACATAAAATCAATAAACAAATATCAGTAATGTTTCTACATACCAACAATGAACTAGTTGAAATCAAGAAAGCAATCCTATTTACAATAGCTACAAAAATAATAAATACTAGACAAAAATTTAACCAAAGAAGTGGAAGATCTCAGAAACCAAAAATGGACAAAACATTGAAGACCAACATTGAAAAGAAAACAAATAAAAAGACATCCCATGCTCATGGATAAGATGAATTAATATCATTAAAATAACCATACTGCCCAAAGCGATCTACAGATATCATAAAACCTCTATCAAAGTATGTCATTTTTCACAGAAATAGAAGAAAAAATCCTAAAATATATATAGAAATAAAAAACACCCAAATAGTGGAAATAACCTTGTGCAAAAAGAACAAAGCTGGAGGCATCACATTTCCTGACTTGAAAATATTTTACAAGGTTATAGTATCCAAAACACATGGTATTGGTATATAGACACATGGACCAATGGTACAGCATAGACTACCCAGAAATAAATCCAGGTATTTACAGCCAGTAGATTTTTTTTTTTTTTTTTTTTGAGTTGGAGTCTCACTCTGTCACCCAGACTGGAGTGCAGTGGCCGCTCCCGGCCACCGCAGCCTCAACTTGCTGGGCTCCGGTGATCCTTCCGCCTCAGTCTTCCAAGTAGCTGGAACTACAGGTGCGTGCTACCATGCCTGGCTGATTTTTGATTTATTGTAGAGATGAGGTCTCGCCAAGTTGACCAGGCGGGTCTCGAAACCACGGGCTCAGGCAATCCACTCACCTCAGCCTCCCAAAGTGTGGGATTACAGGCTGAGACACCGATCCCGGCTTACCAGTAGATTTTTAACAAAGATGCCAAGAACATCCATTGGGGAAAGAACACCTTCTTCAATAAATGGTGCTGTGAAAAGTGGATATCCACATGATGAAGTATAAAACTAGACCCTTTAAATTTCACCATATAGAAGACCTGAAACCATTAAACCACTAGAAGAAAAGTTGGAGAAAATGCCTCAGAACAATGGTCCAGGCAAAGATTTTATGGCTAAGACTTCAAAAGCACAAGCAACAAAAACAAAAATAGACAAATGGGACTATATTAAACTAAAAAGTTTCTGCACAACAAAAGAAACAACAGAGTGAAGATACACCCTGTCAAACAGAAAAAAATATTTGCAAGCTATTCATCTGACAAAGAAATAATTCTCAGAATATGCAAGGAATTCAAACAGCTCAACAGAAAAAATATAGTAATCACATTAAAAAGTGTGCAAAAGACATGAATAGATATTTTTCAAAAGAATATATACAAAAGGTCAACAGGAGATTAAGAAAATTCTCAACATCACTAATTATCAGGGAATGAAAAATCAAAACCCCAACTGATATACTATCTTACCCTAGTTAGAATAACTGAAAAGACAAAAAATAACACATACTGGTGAGGATGCAGAGAAAATGGAACTCTTATATACTGTTGGTGGTAATGTAAATTAGTATGGCCACTGTGGAAAACAATATGGACATGTCTCAAAAAATAACAGAACTACCCTTCAATCCAGCAATACCACTACTGGGTATTTATTCAAAGGAGAGAAAGAAGTCAGTATATTAAAAAGATACATACACCCGTGTTTATTGCAGCACTATTCACAATAGCTAAGATACAGAATCGATCTTAAGTTTCCCTCAACAAACAAGTGGATAAAGAAAATGTGGTATATACACAATGGAATGCCATTCACCATAAAAAGAATGAAAACCTGTCATCTGTAGCAACATAAATGGAACTAGAGGTCATTATGTTAAGTGAATAAGACAGGCACAGAAAGACAAATATTACATGTTCTCACTAACACATGGGAGCTTATAAAAACGGTGAATCTCATGCAGGAAGAGAGTGGAAAGACAGGTCCTAAATGCTGGGAAGAGGGCATGGGTAAAAGAAGAGATGAAGAAAGGTTGATTAATGGGTACACAGTTAGATAGAAGTTATAAAGTCTAATGTTCAATAGTAAAGAAAGGTGACTATTGTTAATAACTATATACTATATATTTCAAAGTAGCTAGAAGAGAGAACTTTTAAGTTTATATGTCCCCAACACATAAAAATGATAGACACTCAAGATGATGAATACCCCAAAACCCTGACAATCTTTGTATATTCTATGCATGTAACAAAACATCATAGATATCCCATAAATATGTAAATTATTGCATATTAATTTTTGTTGCTTCCCTCCACTTTTCTTTTATTGACTCTAATTATTATCTTTTTTACCTAGAAAAAATGTCTTAATTATTATGGATACCTAATAGTTGTACATATTTGTGGGATACATGTGAAACTTTGATACAAGCATGCAACATGTAATGACCAAACCAGGATATCTGGGATACCCTTCAGCTCAAACATTGAACAGTTCTTTGTGTTAGAAACATTCCAGTCTTTTAGTTATTTTGAAATGGACAATAAATTATCATTATCTGTGGTCACACTACTGTGCTACTGAATACAACATCTTATACCTTAGTGTATTTTTTTTACCTATTAACCATTACCTCTTTATTCCCCCTCCTCAACTGCCTCCCTAGCCTCTGGTAACCATCATACTACTCTTACCTAGATTTTTTTTTTTTTTAGTGTGCATTCTTCAGCTATGCTATTGGTTAGCTGAAAAAAAGGCTCATATGATGTCCTTATTTTATACCACAGGGATGTTTAGATGGAGAACTTGTAAGAGAATAAACAGCAAAACTCCAGAATCCCATAAGATCACTTATCTTAAATCTTAAACTCAACACAGAGATTAAATACCAGTAGAAAAATAACTAACGGGTTGAGAACTAAAATTGTTTCTTCTTCAACTCATGAATAGAATGTGTATACATAATTGACATCAAGAGCAAGCTAACCAGAGACTAAACTGATGCAAACAGAATGCCAAGAAAAACTCAGCTTTCTGCCAAAAGTTTTCCCCAAGAGGTGAATAACATTTTCCATAAGTCTATGGAAATTGCAGAATTGGTTTGCTAATGAAATACTCTTAGTCGCTTTTTGGGGGGTATGATTTAACAGTTCTGTTCTCTTCTCAATAGTGTAGGTTACATAATTACATCAGAAGGGAGCCCATATTTATATTCAATGAAAGATTAACACTATTTTAATTCACTTGAGAAAATTTTCCCATATGTAAAAATGAAATATGCATTTTACCTACTTTTGATAGTGTAAGACTACACAATCACAGTGTAATTCTACAAGATTAAAATTAAATATAAAATTTTCAGGCAGAAGCATCTCATATTATGTCATACTAATTGCAGAGTATTATTTTTATAAAGACATATTGTGATTTGTGCAAGGTTACACATTTAGGCCAATTCAGTATAGGAAAGTTAGATAACCATTGTTGGGGGAGATTTTTAAAAAATATTTTCAGTCCAATTGTTCTTAAAATGCACCATACATGATTTTCAAACAGAAAAAAGTTAGCATGTAAGTAATCTCTACTTTTGTCTCAGACCCATCTTCATTTACCTTCTTTGGTACTCAATGTGTTTACAAGCAGAAGCCATAGCTAGGGCTGTGATAGGGTTTTCATTTTTCTAGATCACTTCCAGAGATTAAAAAAGTAAACAATCAAGCCAAGTCATGGGAAATACACATGATGCTGCAAAATTATAGTGAGTCATATAGTCATGTACCTGATTGGTCTCCAAGGTGTTCAGGGGAGCAAAGCTTCCAGAAGTTTTCAATCATGATGCAAAGGCAGGCTGTTCACTGGGCCCCATGTATTTCAGCACTGGAGCAATGTTCATGCAGTAGAATATACTAAAAAGATATATAAATTGTCTATATCCTTGACTGGGCACCTGTTACTTTGGAAAACTAAATTTCACATTCATTATTTAGGAGGTCAGCAGAAATCCCTTGATGGAATTTCAGCCTAATTAAGAAGTGTTAAGAGAGGTTTGCATTCCCTTGCTAGTTCACATAAACACTCCACTGGTTTAAAAAGTTGATAGCTACCTTCTGCCTGAGGAAAACTAATGAATCCATAGCAATATGCCCAAGATTGTCTAGAGAAACCCAGATTTGTTTTTCTACTGGAGTCTTGAATTCTAAGTGTTCATGGCCAGAGTCCTCACAAAATTCCTTTCATGTCAAAGGAAGCAAGAGACAGAAGATGAGCTATTTGATATTTTTGCTCTTTACTTTTAAGCACCTCTTTCCCCACCTTTTGTCAATTCTTTTTGTTTTACTCCTCCTAGCGCCCCCCTCCTCTAATTGCACCATCTTCAAACCCACACTCTATCCTCTCCTGCTTCATAAGTATACAAAAAGACAAGACCAAAGATTGCTTTAAGTGAAACTCGTTTCAGGCAGATAATATTTTAAATATGGATATTAGGAGTTTGCTTGAGTTCTTCTACTTTTGCCAGAGCACAAATTTCCAAAACAAAACTTCCACATGTTCTGTTGTAATACTTCAAGTTATGGTTTATGTTAGTGGAGTTTAAAAATTAGTCATTCAACAAGTATTTACTAGATCTAAAAAGCATTCAGTCCATGATAGAATCTATAAAAAATAAAGGGAGAAGGGAAACCCTATAAGATACCTAAGCCTGATTTCAATGCTCCTAAAATCATTTAAAAGGGCAAATGCATAACACTTTAAATAACAAGATAATATTCTAAATGCATGCTACTGCTGAGGCAGGATGGCAGGCTGGGCACAAACATTTATTTTTCTACCTTCCAAATCATACTGAAATGAATTTAAAGTGTAGAAAGAGACCATAACAAAAAGTCAGTGGGGTAGGGTAGGAGAGTGGCCAGGCAACCATGAGTGTTCTATAATGCTTAATGGATTTAGAGAAGACACGAAGCAGATGGGATTACTGTCGTGATAGAGAAGGCAGAGGCAGCACAGTAACCTATGAGGACTTCACTGAAGGTGGGTCTATTTTCCCGAGAACCCAGAAAGGCTTTAACAACACAGGCTGGAGATGGGGCAGAGTAGGTTGTGGGCACTACTGAAGATACTTCATTAAACGTCTGGCTGCTGAACAGCTGGATAAACCCCTCCCACATTTTCAATTTCAGACAACTGGCAGAAAAGCCATATGACACAGGCTGAAAACAGCTCATCTCTAAAGAATTTGAGTCATTTTTCTGGGAAGTGCTACACTCCAAAGAAAACCACCAGCCTGTCTGCCTATCACACAATGTACATATTAAATCCAAGACTATTTAGCAGTCAACATGTCCACCCAAGTAGACATAGTTTGTATTCAAGTACCTCATTTGGAGAAAACATACGATGGCAAAGGAAAACTATGCCAGCGACTTATGCTACTCAACCTTCTCCATTAACAAATAAGAGTGAACAACCATGGATCATCAGACATTTGAGGAAAATCAACAGCACAAGAAAAATTGCAAGAAATATTGCATCCACAAAATAAAAACAGACTTCTGTGTTGGGGTGAGGGAATAGAGAACAAGAGCTTAAGGGACTTTTAAAATGTAATTAATGAAATTAAAATTCAATGCAAGAGCTATATGATAAAAACAAGAAACCCACAGAATTAAAAAAGATATACTGAATTTAAAAGTCAAGATAAGCCAGATACAGTGACTCGCACCTGTAATCCTAACACTTTGGAAGGTGGAGGTGAGAGAATTGCCTGAGCCCTAGAGTTCAAAACCAGCCTGGGCAACTTGGTGAGACCTTGTCTCTACAGTAAATTTTTTTTAAAAAATTAGTCAGGCAAGCTAGCACATGCCTGTAGTTTCAGATACTTGGAAGGCTGAGGCAGAAGGATTGCCTGAGCCCAGCAGATCAAGTCTACAGCATCCATGAATATGCCATTGCACTCCAGCCTGGGCAACAGAGTGAAATTCTGACTAAAAAAAAAAAAGTTAAGATATATAACTGTTACAGCCTTTGTTTTTTTTAACAAACAATGTACAGAATTTTTTTTAACTACAAGACTTGCAAAGAGGCAGAAAATTTATAATCAAGGGAATATATGTTTAATAGAAACAGATCACAGGTGACCCAGTTCTTGAAATTTAGGAGACAAAGATTTTAAGACATCTATTGTAATTATATTAAAGAATATATAGGAAAATATGGTTGAGATTAAGTATTCAAGTGATAAATGGAAACTCTAAAAGGAACTACAGAGAAATTCTATAACTGAAAAATATCGTATCTAAATTTTTTAAAAAATTATTTGGATGACCTTAACTTCAGATTGCACACTGTCAAAGAAAAAAGTTGAAGACCAAAGGGAGGCCCAAACTCTACCTGTATGATGATCACTTGTATTCCTAATCCTGAATTGTATCTCACTTTTTAAAATAAAATAAAATAAAATAATCAAAAAAAAATTTTTTTGAGTTAGCATCTCACTCCATCACCCAGGCTGGAGTGCAGTGGCACACTCACGACCACCCCAGTGCCAACCCACTGGGTGTTAGTGATTCTGCCACCTCAGTCTTTCAAGTAGCCAGAACTATAGGCACGTGCTATCGTGCCCAGCTAATTTTTTTTTTATTGTAGAACCAAGGTCTCGCCAAGTTGCCCACAATGACTTGTAGAGGTCAGTAACAGTGATCAAGTTAAACTGGGCGTAGACAAAAAGCAGATTGATAATATTATTGGTAGGAATAAACAGATATACTGAGTAAGGAATAAACACAATATATTAATAACATAATATATGAAAAGATCAATCTATCTACAGTCAATTTTTATTATAAAATAGAAGTGTGGCTTATACAGGTTGTTAAGTTAAATTAGGCCAAATTGTGAGTACTTTAAGTGGCAGCTGATGAATTTGGGTGTGATCATGTAAAAGCTATGTTTCTCAAAATATGTCCTATGCAAAACTACTCCCTGAGGATGAGCCTTAAATAGAGGTTTCTGTGGTCAAACGTGAGAAAGAAGAAAAAGGTTTTATCTTAGGAATGTGAGTCCCTTTAAATTATCAGGCCCATAGAGATACTTAAAATGTTACAGCAGTCACATCTCACTGCCTCTAGCTAAATAATTATATCTTAAGGCCATTTGGTATGTGGGCTCTAGACTTACTGACACCAAGCAGTCATAAAATGCCATATGCTGGACACTCCATAGTTCAACGATGTAACAACAATGTATAACTCACACTCTATAGTTCAACAGTGTGTAACCAATCACTAATCAATATTATTTCTGTAAACCAGTGAGAATTCCTGTCAATAACTTTTTGTCAACCCACTCTTTGTTCTCTTTGCCTTTATAAATTTACTTGTACAAAGGCCAATAGAGCATTCCCCAAGGCAGCTCAAACGTGTGTCCAGGGCAACTGTCCTTACTTTGGCTCAAGCAAACTTCAATTATATTTTGTGCCTCAGCTTCTTCCTTTTAGGTCAAAAAAGTCTTTGAGAAATGCTTCATATTATGTTCCCCTCTTTAAAATTCATAACATTTAGAGGTTACATAGTCAAGATAACCTTTAAAAAAAAAAAACAACTTAATGTAGTCTGGTATTTCCCAAAAGTCATTTGATTATGGAACATGTTTCTGGTAATTTCTAGCATCCCTAGAAGCTGGTGTTCTATGGTACATACATGGGGAAAAGCTGCTCTATAGACAACTGCAGTAGCAGTAAGAAAAATAGCCAATACTTTCTAATGTTTGGAGCATTCATTCCAGGTCAGGAACAATTCTAAGAATTTAATATATATTACCTTATTTGACTGTCACATCAACTTTATGAAATAGATTCTACAATTAGCCTGATTTTATAGATAAAGTAACTGGTACCAAGACAGATTAAGTAACTTACCCAAGGATCATCTGCTAGCAAACTTTTTGAACACAGGCATTCTGGTTTTGAAGCTCATACTCCTGGACATTTGGTATAAAAAGTCGGTAAAGCTTTCTGAACCACTGATTTTGTTGTGAAAATATTAATCATATCCTTCAACCATTTTGATTTTGTCCATTTCCCTTCCCATATCATGTTGTGAGCCATTATTTGGGTGGTTCCCATTAAATACATCATACATGAGCCATTTAATATTTCCATTATATGTATATTATGATTATATGTAATCCTCCCACAGTTCTTGAAGCTTCTATTGATATTTCTTCAAGTTCACTGAGTCTTTCCTTGACCATGTTCAGTCTACTGATGAGCACATCAAAGGTAGTCTTCCCCCTACGTATCACCATACACAAAAATCAACTCGAAATGGCTCAAAGACCTAAATGTAAAACCTCAAACTATAAGAAGCTTAGAAAATGTAGTAGACATCCTTATGGAATTTGGAACTGACAGTTAATTCCTGATCAAAACCCTAAGTGCCCATGCCATAAGAGATAAGATAGTCAAGTAGGACCTCACCAAACTGACAAGCTTCTGCAAAGCCAAAGAAACCATCAAGAGAGCGAGGAGACAGCCCACAGAATGGGAAAAAATATTTGCCAACTGTATCTCTTCAGAACGTGACTTTTGCCTAACACGTAGGATCTACAGGGAACTCAAAAGTACCAAAAAGAAAACAACAAACAGCCCCACTACAAAGTGGGTAAAAGATATGAACAGACACTTCTCAAAAGAAGACATACAAGCAGCCAACAGATGCATGAAAAAATGCTCAGCCTTACTAGTCATCAAAGAAATGCAAATTAAAACTACACTGAGATACCACCCAACTCCAGTCGGAATGGCCATCATCAATAACTCAGAGAACAACAGATGCTGGAGAGGATGCGGCGAAAAGGGAATACTTCTACGCTGTTGGTGGGAGTGTAAACTAGTACAACCTCTGTGGAAAACAGTGTGGTGATTCCTAAAAGATCTAAAAATTGACCTTCCATATGACCCCACTATCCTCCTACTGGAAATATACTTGGAGAAACTCAAATCACTCTATGAAAAAAAAACCTGCACACGCATGTTTATTGCAGCATTGTTCACAATAGCAAAAACATGGAACCAACCGTGCTACCCATCGAAAGAGGACTGGATTTTTAAAATGTGGTACATATACACGATGGACTATTACACAACCACAAAGAAGGACAAAATTATGAACGTCACAGCAACTTGGATGGACTTACAGTCTATAATACTGAGAGATAAATCACAGAAACAAAGAACTGAGTATCACGATGTTCTCACTCATAAGTGGACCATGAACAATTATTGTGATACTATAAGAAAAGGATTGGCAGTAGTGGGAAACTGCCAGGGGTGGGGGGGTGGTACACCTCATCAATCTGCATAATGACTTTGTATACCTAACCCTGACTTGAACCCCACATCTTTAAAATTTAAAAAAAGACAGTCTTCATTGCTAGCATTGTCTTTGATTCCTAATCTGATAATTCCAAACTCTGTGCCACCTCTGAGTATGATTCTGACACTTGCTTTGTCTCTTCAGACAAAGACTCCTGGTGACTTTTGCCTACCAGGATGCTGTCTATTTTTTTGTTGTTGAAAGCTAGATGTGATGAATTGGGTAAAAGGAACTGAGGTAACTAAGCCTTCGGTATGCAGTTTTATGTCTATCTGGCTAGAAGTTTGACTGTGTTTACTATTTGCTGTTGTAGCTTTCCCTTTCCCTAAATTGGATAGGTTCTGGTAAAAACCCAAGTAGACTAGGTTCTGGTAAAATAGTTTCCATTGAGAGCAGACCATTATTAAGGAGAATAGTGCACTGTGGGCTTATTTCAAAACAATTGCTTTCTCCCTTACCCTGCTAGAAGGATGAGAGAATTTTTTCACCTTGATAACCCGGCAGAACTCCTGGAGGCAAAATTCATGAAAGTATGGGGGCCTCCCTTAGGCTAGGACCCAGGAATTTTTATTTATCAAGCAAGCCCACACTCAGTCATCAGGAATTAGTCTTGTTTTTCTTTGAGTTGTTGTCTCACTCTGTCACCCAGGTTGAAGTGCAGTGGCCCACTCATGGCTACTGCAGCCTTGACCTGCTGGGATCCTTCCACCTCAGCCTTCCAAGTAGCTGGAACTGCAGGTGCGTGCTACCACACCCGACTAAATTTTGATTTATTGTAGAGACAAGGTATCGCCAAGTTGCCCATGCTGGTCTCAAATCCCAGGGTTTAGGCAATTCTCTCGCCTTGGCCTCCCAAAGTGTTGGGATTACAGGTGTGAGCCACCACACCCTGTCAGTCAATTACTCTTTAAGTGTTTCTAACAGGCTCTAACAGGAACCTCTACTCCCAAGAAGTTGTGATTCACTATATTCACCTCTCTGCTTCTCTCTCTGGTTTGCAGGGTGCCCTGTGAACCTCACTTGTCTGAGGTCCCTAAGAAGAATTGTTGACTTTCCATTTGTTCAGCTTTTTTTCTTGTTGTAAAGACAGGAGTGATGACTTTCAAGCTCTTTACATATGAGAGCAGAAACTAAAAGTTTTGTCTATTTAATATTTGTATCTTTTTTTTAAAATAAGAAGTATTGTTAGTAGTTGCATGAAAATAATCTAGGATGAGTTTGGTAGGCCTCCACCTTTTAATTCTAACTTTATCATGGTCTTTTCCAGGAATGTGTGAGAGAAACACATGTACAATGAGCAGATTTCTCATTTTAACATATGATTAAATTTAAAAGATGATTAGTGATCATTTGCCTCTCTTCCACTGACCCTTTCTAGATAGATACAGTATAACTAGCACCTCCCTTTCAAGAACCGCATCTGGAGCATTTAAATGATACCATGAAGTGCACTGGGTAGCATGCAAGATGCTGTGAACATATAACTGCCTCTAGTCTTGAGTAATGATGGGAGAAGTAGCCACACTGCTGCCCATTGGCTACTCAGAGGAACTGCCAGTTGTGTTCTGCACTAAGGTTTGTATGATTCATGAATCTGCCAGGCCACCAGTCACAGGCAATGGGAAATACGAGAAATGATAAGTTACATTTGCATGAAGATGTGTAAGATATTGAAATCTGCTTTTGCACATTTAGAAAATAGTCTGAACACTCTTGCTACATAGTTTTTTTTAAATGTTTTGTATAGTGTATATCTACAGTGATTCATTCACATTATTTTTGATAATTCATTTGTTTTAAAATAAGCTCTTTATTAAGCAATTAGCTCAGGAAAAGTACATGTCAAATTGAAAATTAAGCAACATATTTTATTTTATCTAGAGAGATTATAATAAACATGTAACTGTCACAAAATGTTTTTTGACATTTGTCATCCTTCGAGATGGTCATTTCTAACCACATAAAAACAAAAGGCATAGATATGCCAGAGACTTATCAGCAACTGTTTTTAAAATTTAAATTACTTCAGAAGGTATTTTTATGTGTCACTCTATGAAATATGACTTTTCATTTAAATCAAATAAGATTTTTAAAGCAATTTTGTTTGTTTTGAATTCTAAATTTTCTCATTATACAAATAAAACATGAACACCTATTAAAATGTTGACTTCGTCAGCATAATAATTTGTAAATGTTTAAATACTTCCAATTTTATATCAATGCCATCAGTTGCCCTAAATGAAAAGAAAATCTGATCATTCCAATAGTGTTTGATTTTGTTTTTTATCTGATTCATGGACTGAAATTCTGCCATTCATGGATCTTCATTCTGACAAAGTGAAATATCTGACATTACTGTGACTATGAATGTAACATCAGTTTAAAAATTCAATGTTGAAGATTAAATCATGTTTTGTGATGGCAATGTAAATTTTGATAGAGCACAAGACGAGAAAAAGGAAAGACTTTGTTAAATAAGAACAGTATTCACAATAGCCACAAAAAAATGAAATACCTTGGCATCCTCCTAACCAGAAACGTGAAAGACCTTTACAATGAAAACTACAAAACACTGCTCAAAGGAATCAAAGATGACACAAACAAGGGGGAAAATATCTCATGCTCATGGATTGGAAGAATCAACATTGTGAAGATGTCCATCTTACCTAAGGCAATCTACAAATTCAATGCAATACCCATCAAATTAC